>NW_027315723.1:49286490-49451490 GCF_026437365.1 Eucyclogobius newberryi
TTGTGTGTGTTATCCTTGTGTGTATTACCCCTGTGTGTGTTACCTTTGTGTGTGTTATTAACCTGTGTGTGTGTTATTAACCCTTTTGTGTATTACCCTTCTGTGTGTATTATCCTTGTGTATTATTACCCCTGTGTGCATTACCCCTGTGTGTGTTACCCTTGTGTGTGTTACCCTTGTGTGTGTTATTAACCCTTGTGTGTGTTACCCTTGTGTGTGTTATTAACCCCTGTATGTTATTAACCCTTGTGTGTATTATTAACCCTTGTGTGTGTTACCCTTGTGTGTGTTATTAACCCCTGTGTGTGTTATTAACCCTTGTGTGTTATTAACCCTTGTGTGTTATTAACCCTTGTGTGTGTTATTAACCCCTGTGTGTTATTAACCCTTGTGTGCGTTACTAACCCTTGTGTGTTATTAACCCGTGTGTGTGTTATTAACCCTTGTGTGTATTACCCTTGTGTGTGTTACCCTTGTGTGTGTTACCCTTGTGTGTATTATCCTTGTGTGTATTACCCCTGTGTGTGTTACCTTTGTGTGTGTTATTTACCTGTGTGTGTGTTATTAACCCTTGTGTGTGTTATTAACCCTTGTGTGTGTTACCCTTGTGTGCGTTATTAACCCCTGTGTGTTATTAACCCTTGTGTGTTATTAACCCTTGTGTGTTATTAACCCTTGTGTGTTATTAACCCTTGTGTGTTGTGTACAGATGCAGTTGGAGCGGCTGCTCGCTCGGCAGATGGAGATCCTCCAGGACGCGGCGGTGCAGGAGCGACTTCAGGCTCTGGACTGGAGGATCCCCCCCGCGGCCCTCAAGTACCTCACTGACCCCCCCGCGGCCCTCAAGTACCTGAGCGACCCCCACCACAGCAGCAGCAACGGGGCGGCGGCCGACCCCATCAGGGAGCACCAGGGTACAGACAAACAAACACCACAACAACAACAACAACAACACAACGCATGCAGCCGATAAACTCAGGAAAGGGTTTGTGTCAGTTTGTTACAGTTTGAAGACAGACATTGACAGGAAGTATTTACTACATTTTGGAGGGAGTCTCGCCACAATAAAAGTCTAATTACATTTTGTTTCGTAAATGGGCGTAACATGTTGATGGGCTTTTTACAACCCGAGCAACAAATCCATTAATTAAAGACATTTATTGATCGGGAAAATGATCATTTGTTGCAGGTCGAGTGAAGAATCATCACATTAAATCCTTTTTAAACGCGCTTTAGATTTGTCATGGACTCTTTTTGCAGCGTCTCATAGGTTTTTGGAATAATACGCTGTAAAAAGCCTCGTCTCGTGTTGAAAGACTGTGGTTCTTACACCGGTGACAGGAAAAGAGATTGCAGTATGAGAGGATTCAGTGGGCGGAGAGAGGGCGGGCTCCTGTGGGCCACTGGCTGCAGGTAAACACTGTGGGCGGGATAATTACAGGTGCATTGTGGGATTTGTGGGCGCCGAGGATAATGAGCTGCTGGAGGGGTGCGTGTGGGAGGGAGGGGAGGCAGCGCCGAGCATACTTCTGCCATAATTGGGTTCATCCTGGTTTTGGACCCGTTAGCGTCGATAATTCCTCATTTGTTAGTCCAACAGGAAATACGCCATCTGCTGGTCACAGTGGGCGGGGCGAAGTTTCATATTAATTAGGCTAAAATGGGAGCGATTCTGGTGGAGATGTATGGACTTGGGGCGCTCACTTGAGGAGGATTTGGAGCCTGTTTGAGCATCAGAAAACGGCTCATACACTCGTATTAGCATTATAAGTGTGTTTGTGATGGTGGTACTGGTTGTTATTGACAACTGTGTGTTTGTGGATCCAGATGAGCGTCCCATGAACCTGCGCGTGGTCAGTCAGAGCATGGCTGAGGGAGAACTGCCTCTGGGGAAGCAGCTAGCCAACGAGCTCAAGCGCCACCACAACAACAACAACAACAACAACCACAACAGCAGCAACCACAACACCAACCACAGCAACAGCACAGAGGAGGCCAAGGCTCCGGCAGCAGGTGGGAGGAGTCTCATGAGCGCGGCATTTCACAGGGATCACAGGAAATGGACCTTCATATTTACTGATGCATTTTATAAGGAGATAAGAGAACGAAAGCGCGGACGCAGGAGTCATTTTACGCCGTTTGTGACGTGCGAAATGCTCTGGATAGTGAGAATATTTACCTGGACAAATAACATGACTAATGAACGTGGTTTTATTATACAGTAAGTTTCCTTCAGCGACATCGCGGTCCAAAAGGTTTGCCCGTGGCCAATACGATAATGCCACCCAATTTCAATGATGGAAAGTGCATAGTTTACAACTTTATTCTCTTATGATGTCATTGGTCTGTTGTTTCACTGTCTATTAAAGCTGAGGTGCAGCGTTTCAAACTGAAAAAAGAGGAAATGGGTATTTAAATCCATCTAACACGTTCTTAGCTCTCATTAACCCTTTGGCCAACAAATATTCATGTGCATTTAGTTCCAGCCGAAGCCTTCAGGGGGCGCTCACCTCGTCAGTGCCACTCAGGCTCCAGACACCTGTGATCACACCCTCTCACTGTGTTTCCACCAACACCAAGATCAAATACATTGTAGAGGCTCCAGGAGACACAGGCTCAGTCCACCGGCTGGACAGGGGGGTGCAGGGGTCCTCCCCCAGAATATAAACATGTGCTTTTTTCCTGGTCTGAATTGTAATGTTATTTTTTTCATAATTTGTACATTTTGTTTTAGACGCTCTTGGGGGGACTTCAGGGCCCTTAGAAGTTGCTAGTCCGCTTATAGGGTAGGGCCCTATGCTTTATCTATGCAGGGCTTTGGAACACCTTTTGTCATAGTTCTGCTTTCCCAATATTCTGTCTGTTCTTATTTACAAGAATAAAGTCGGTACAAATCTCACAGCAACATCCACCGTTTAACCAACATCTTTATGGGGTTTTGAACGTGTCTCACTCTAAACGCTGCTCAGTGTTCATCTGCAAACGCCGCACAGTGTTCATCTGCAAACGCTGCACAGTGTTCATCTGCAAACGCCGCACAGTGTTCATCTGCAAACGCCGCTCAGTGTTCATCTGCAAACGCCGCACAGTGTTCATCTGCAAACGCCGCTCAGTGTTCATCTGCAAACGCCGCTCAGTGTTCATCTGCAAACGCCGCTCAGTGTTCATCTGCAAACGCCGCACAGTGTTCATCTGCAAACGCCGCACAGTGTTCATCTGCAAACGCCGCTCAGTGTTCATCTGCCGCACATTAACCTGAACACGTTCTCTCTTTCCAGAAAACGGCACCGCGCAGCGTGTATCGGGCCCCTCTGAGAAGAAGACCATCAAGTCAGAGCCAGAAGATTCCACATAGTGCCTCCCAGGCCCCGCCCCTCACACATAAGCCCCTCCCCTTGCCTCACCCGTGGTTCTTTGCCCCTCCCCCTCACCTATGCCCCTCCCTCTGGTTCCTCACCTGACCATATGCAGCTCCAGCCCTCAGTAGATACTAAGCACAGCCACAGGAGAGCCTTAACAACCAGCGATGCCTCAGAAATAGCATTTATTTTTATTTCGTTTACGTCTTATTTAAATTTGCCAAAACGTGGAGCACTCGGAGGTGTGCGCGCCACCGGTCCCTGTCACTGCATGTGCTGTCGACCATAACGTGTGCATAATATCTACAGGTTCTATTGATAACTTGTTCAGATCAAGCTGTGATGCGGGGGTTGTTTCATAATCATAAACTCAGAATAGGAACTGAAAGGTTTTTAAAAAAGATTAGTGTCACCGGAGATGTATCGCTGTCGGCAATATCAAATGTGACCAAAAGACCAAAGACATAACCTTTACAACAGCTTCATGCAAACCATTATCAACCAACGCCAATTCCCAACCATTTTGAGATAATTTAATTCATTTTAGAACATAAACAACTGGACAAAAGCTACAAAAAAACATTTGTGAATTAGTAATTTGATGTAATGGGTAATTTACAACTTTAGAAAAATAAAGATGATTCAACAGGTACAAAAAATAAGCTTCTGGCCGTGTAATCAAATAAAAAATAGCGTTACATTTCTAAATAATTGCTGAGTCGGGTGGTGCACACAGAGCGCCGACATTCAGTGTGTGACTCCCACAGTGTTGTGTACATAGGCCTACGGTTCCCGCGGTAACACGTTTACTACACCGTGTCTCAGCCCCTGCATCAAGTCTAAATATGAATCATGTAAAGAATCGTTCCATGTTCTGTCTGTGTTTTTTATGGCGGTTTATATGTGATGATAAACCGCTTTGACTGGAAAAAAAAGTGTTAAACTGCAAAACATGATGAAGATACTTTGTGTAAATATTGTGCTAATATTGTGCTAGCCTAATCTCTCCACAGTGATGATGGTGTCAATACAGTGTTTATGTCTAGAGCAAAAACGTGAATAATAATATGCGTATCGAGTGAAATGTCATGAGAATATTACATGATTCTGACGTGAGCGTAGCCTTAGCTCTTGAAGCGTGGAGTCATCTGTAAAAATGTGTTTTAGACGTGTTAATGTGCATTCACATGTCTGTGTTCATTCTGTGTTTATTTTTTGAAATGTATAAAATATAAAAGGTTTTCTTGTGACAGAGCACTTCAGGGCCACAAGAGGAACAGACCATACAAGAATAATTTAAGTACTTACAGTATATAAGATAAGATAAGATAAGATATTCCTTTAATATCCTATGATGTCATTTCAACCATTCAATGCTGTATTTAAGCTTTAAAATCAAACATGTTTTCCAAGCCAGAGTAGGAAAACTGTAAAAGATGTAGTATGTGAGCACAGACTGCGTCCTCACAGCACACACTGCACATCCAGGCGTGGTGGAAATGGAGTTCACGGCCTTTGGAGAAGTGCGATTCTAACAGTAGAATTGATATTTTGTTCTTGTAACGTCTATATTGGATCGTGGCCCTTCCCCGTCCCTCCTCTGTGGCCCTTTAGACCGTGTGTCCGTGTGAAGACCAATGCAATATTTATGTTCATGCTAACGATCAGAACATTCCACCTTTAGCACTGTTTGTAGAGACTCCTCAGTGACGGCGCCGGAGGGTTTACACCAGCTATGACACGGACAAAGGAGCACGCGCCGCCGTCACTGACCACACGCCCGTGTCCAGTGTACAGTTGTAGATTAGGCTTCACCTAGTTATGCACCTGTTTTTTTAAACACTAATATATTTTATTTGTTATACTGCACATAAACATTAAACTTTATTTTTTGAACTGATGTGACTGTGTCCTCTGGTCAATGCTATAATCATGAGGACTAAGGAGTAATTGACTTACATAATGATCCTTGAGTAACTTGAGATAATGATGGTGTTCGGAACGAAGAAGCTGGTTCACATCATCAAAAAAGAGAAGACTTGATTGAGACGGAGTGGATATTATTGGGCTCAGTAGAGTTTATCAGTGATGAGGTTACAGCGTGTTATAGTGTGACTTTGTGGGAGTTAAGAATATGTAGATATGTTCTTATGTCATTATTCCAGGTCGTGCTCTGGTGTAGAAGAGTCGAGGGAAGAATCTGTGGCTGGTCCATTTGCATGAGCGTCACTTGAACACATTGTGAGAATGAAATGAGTCAGAGTGATGCAGGTCTCATGTTGGAGTGTGGCTCTGCCTGCTACAGCTACTCCCCATGTCCTCCCAATGGAGCTAACAGCTAACGCTAACAAAGGGAGCAAACAACCACAGTCTAAATGTGCTCGAATCATAAGCAGCAGAGCCTCTTCAAAAAAGTCAAGAAGAAAAAGATAGTTGCCATTTCCGCAAAGCAACTTTTATTTTACGCAAAACGTCTACAATTTGGTCTTTTTTAAATACATCCTTCTTTATAGAAATATACACTTAGAACACATAGAAGCTAATTATCTAACAAAGTGATGAGTGGATCAAAAGTATTGTTAATGAAGGAGGAATCAAAAAGTAATGATATTTGTGCAAAAATATTGAGAAAATGTTCTTTTTCTTTATAAATAAATACATTGAGTATATTTTAGATTTGCACATATTTCATGTTTGCATAAGTTCAAGCTGAGGAAATAATGTAACTATAAAGGAAACATTCACAAAACAAATCAGAATCCTGATACTTGCCATGATATTGACATTGAAAAAAAGAAACCACTGGTGCGGCCCATGTATTAAAATAAATCAAATAACAGCATTTAAAGGTTTTCTGCTTATATTGGGACATTATAAACAACTGTGTTCATTATGTTGGCTTTGATATACAGGACAATTATTGTGAAATGCACGTGACTTTTTGAATAGTGCAAACAGTAATGAACTTAATGTACAAGTGGCGCTTCTGTAAAAGAGCCTCTCACATCACAAGAGTCTTTGCTCTTTGACTGGGGGATTTCTCTCCCGTCCAAACGCGGCGTGGGTGAAGCCAGCGCTGTGCTCAGTGGCCTGTCCGTACCCACCTCCAGTCACTGCTGATGATGATGGCGATGTGTTGCCATGGCTACGAGGGAAGGTGGGCGGATCCTGGGCCGGTGGGCGGGAGGCAGCCGTTGGGAGCGTGGGCGGGATCTGAAAGGAGCAGGAAGCTGACGACTTGTTAGAAGGTGTGGGTGTGGGTGAATGATGGCCCCAGCACCCTGCATGAGAGGCTCCAGCTCACACAGGCTGGAGCACAGACACGAGTACATGTGTTTAAAGTACACGTAATGAAGTATTTCCTCAGTAGGAGTGGAAAAGTGCAATTTCATAAACAAAGTTGCTCGGCTGGATTTTCACTTCCAAACTCTGATCAGCACAAACCTGCACAAACATGGGTTTTAGAGTGATGAAAAGCTCACACTACTGTCATAACTATTCAATACATATGTGGGCAAAATGTCACTTATAAACAGGAAGCTGAAACCATTGAATAGGTTATTGTATTTTTTAAAATCGATTTATTATCATTAGCAGCTGCTGCATGAGTGTAGCCTCTAACCTTCTAACCACAGGCTAATCTGCATCTCTGGTTAGGGTTTAAAAAGACGTGCACAATGAATATATTGAGTATTTTATGTCTTTATTGTTTTGGGTGAAGACCAGGTTCTATAATGTGCTTCTGTCCTCACTGAGTCAGTAACAAGGCTCCACGTGCTCCTGACCTAATGAGTGTGTTCACTGTAGTACCTGAGGATGACCAGAGGGCGGCGCCACAGGATCACTACAGCTGCACCAGTGTCCAGAGCCCTGAAGTGCCTCTCCAGGCTCTCCCCGTGGATCCAGGCTCTCCCCGTGGCTCCAGGCTCTCCCCGTGGATCCAGGCTCTCCCCGTGGCTCGGATCCAGGCTCTCCCCGTGGATCCAGGCTCTCCCCGTGGCTCCAGGCTCTCCCCGTGGATCCAGGCTCTCCCCGTGGATCCAGGCTCTCCCCGTGGATCCAGGCTCTCCCCGTGGCTCGGATCCAGGCTCTCCCCGTGGATCCAGGCTCTCCCCGTGGATCCAGGCTCTCCCCGTGGCTCCAGGCTCTCCCCGTGGCTCCAGGCTCTCCCCGTGGATCCAGGCTCTCCCCGTGGCTCGGATCCAGGCTCTCCCCGTGGATCCAGGCTCTCCCCGTGGCTCCAGGCTCTCCCCGTGGATCCAGGCTCTCCCCGTGGATCCAGGCTCTCCCCGTGGATCCAGGCTCTCCCCGTGGCTCGGATCCAGGCTCTCCCCGTGGATCCAGGCTCTCCCCGTGGATCCAGGCTCTCCCCGTGGATCCAGGCTCTCCCCGTGGCTCCAGGCTCTCCCCGTGGCTCCAGGCTCTCCCTCACTCTCTGTGCCCCAAACCATGATCCAGGCTCTTAAATGACGTGTAATGCTTATTGGGAACACGACATTTACAACTTAAATGTTATATTCATGTTATATTCATGTTATATTCATGTTATATTCATGTTATATTCATGTTATTTTCATGCATGTTATGTTCATGTTATGTTCATGTTATGTTCATGTTATATTCATGTTATATTCATGTTATGTTCATGTTATGTTCATGTTATGTTCATGTTATATTCATGTTATATTCATGTTATGTTCATGTTATATTCATGTTATATTCATGTTATGTTCATGTTATGTTCATGTTATATTCATGTTATATTCATGTTATGTTCATGTTATGTTCATGTTATATTCATGTTATGTTCATGTTATATTCATATTATGTTCATGTTATGTTCATGTTATATTCATGTTATATTCATGTTATGTTCATGTTATATTCATGTTATGTTCATGTTATGTTCATGTTATGTTCATGTTATATTCATGTTATATTCATGTTATATTCATGTTATGTTCATGTTATATTCATGTTATATTCATGTTATATTCATGTTATTTTCATGCATGTTATGTTCATGTTATGTTCATGTTATGTTCATGTTATATTCATGTTATATTCATGTTATGTTCATGTTATGTTCATGTTATGTTCATGTTATATTCATGTTATATTCATGTTATGTTCATGTTATATTCATGTTATGTTCATGTTATGTTCATGTTATGTTCATGTTATATTCATGTTATATTCATGTTATGTTCATGTTATGTTCATGTTATGTTCATGTTATGTTCATGTTATATTCATATTATGTTCATGTTATGTTCATGTTATATTCATGTTATATTCATGTTATGTTCATGTTATATTCATGTTATGTTCATGTTATATTCATGCTATATTCATGTTATGTTCATGTTATGTTCATGTTATGTTCATGTTATGTTCATGTTATGTTCATGTTATATTCATGTTATGTTCATGTTATGTTCATGTTATGTTCATGTTATATTCATGTTATATTCATGTTATGTTCATGTTATGTTCATGTTATATTCATGTTATATTCATGTTATATTCATGTTATGTTCATGTTATATTCATGTTATGTTCATGCTATATTCATGTTATGTTCATGTTATGTTCATGTTATAATCATTTTATATTCATATTATGTTCATGTTATGTTCATGTTATATTCATGTTATGATCATGTTATGTTCATGTTATATTCATGTTATATTCATGTTATATTCATGCTATATTCATGCTATGTTCATGTTATGTTCATGTTATGTTCATGTTATATTCATGTTATATTCATGTTATGTTCATGTTATATTCATGTTATATTCATGTTATGTTCATGTTATGTTCATGTTATATTCATGTTATGTTCATGCTATATTCATGTTATGTTCATGTTATGTTCATGTTATGTTCATGTTATATTCATGTTATGTTCATGTTATATTCATGTTATGTTCATGTTATGTTCATGTTATATTCCATGTTATATTCATGTTATATTCATTTTATGTTCATGTTATATTCATGTTATATTCATGCTATATTCATGCTATGTTCATGTTATGTTCATGTTATATTCATGCTATATTCATGTTATATTAATGTTATGTTCATGTATTATTCATGTTATATTCATGTTATGTTCATGTTATATTCATGTTATATTCATGTTATGTTCATGTTATGTTCATGTTATATTCATGCTATATTCATGCTATGTTCATGTTATGTTCATGTTATATTCATGTTATATTCATGTTATATTCATGTTATATTAATGTTATGTTCATGTTATATTCATGTTATATTCATGTTATATTCATGTTATATTCATGCTATATTCATGTTATATTCATGTTATATTAATGTTATGTTCATGTTATATTCATGTTATATTCATGTTATATTAATGTTATGTTCATGTATTATTCATGTTATATTCATGTTATGTTCATGTTATATTCATGTTATATTCATGTTATGTTCATGTTATGTTCACGTTATATTCATGTATTATTCATATGCTCAGGGCTTTTTCTTTGTTTATTCCATTTTCTCCACCGTCTTGTAAAAGGAACTCTCGAGCTGCTTGATCTGCTGTAAATACAAATAAAGCTCTTATTTCATGTTATATTCATGTTATATTCATGCTATATTCATGCTATGTTCATGTTATGTTCATGTTATATTCATGTTATGTTCATGTTATGTTCATGTTATATTCATGCTATATTCATGCTATGTTCATGTTATGTTTATGTTATATTCATGTTATATTCATGTTATATTCATGTTATATTCATGTTATGTTCATGTTATATTCATGTTATATTCATGTTATGTTCATGTTATGTTCATGTTATATTCATGTTATGTTCATGTTATATTCATGTTATATTCATGTTATATTCATGTTATATTCATGTTATATTCATGTTATATTAATGTTATGTTCATGTATTATTCATGTTATATTCATGTTATGTTCATGTTATATTCATGTTATGTTCATGTTATGTTCATGTTATATTCATGTTATATTCATATGCTCAGGGCTTTTTCTTTGTTTATTCCATTTTCTCCACCGTCTTGTAAAAGGAACTCTCGAGCTGCTTGATCTGCTGTAAATACAAATAAAGCTCTTATTTCCGGTCACATCAGTCGCTCTGAGAAGCTTCAGGCTCAGTTTGTTCTCCAAAGCCACAAGTAACAAATGAAGAGGACTTTTACATTCCACCTGGACATTTTTACTTTATTATAAGACCTTACAACCTTAAAAGTGCCAAAATACACTTCCTGTCCAAAAAAAGAAAATAAACAAGTGTCTAATGCTGTGATATTTCCCTCCAGCGTGTCATTGTTCCTCAACACAGATCTTCAGTGTGTCATTGTTCCTCAACACAGATCTTCAGTGTGTCATTGTTCCTCACACAGATCTTCAGTGTGTCATTGTTCCTCACACAGATCTTCAGTGTGTCATTGTTCCTCACACAGACCTTCACTGTGTCATTGTTCCTCACACAGATCTTCAGTGTGTCATTGTTCCTCGCACAGATCTTCAGTGTGTCATTGTTCCTCACACAGATCTTCAGTGTGTCATTGTTCCTCACACAGACCTTCACTGTGTCATTGTTCCTCACACAGATCTTCAGTGTGTCATTGTTCCTCGCACAGATCTTCAGTGTGTCATTGTTCCTCACACAGATCTTAAGTGGGTCATTGTTCCTCACACAGATCTTCAGTGTGTCATTGTTCCTCACACAGATCTTCAGTGTGTCATTGTTCCTCACACAGACCTTCAGTGTGTCATTGTTCCTCGCACAGATCTTCAGTGTGTCATTGTTCCTCACACAGATCTTAAGTGGGTCATTGTTCCTCACACAGATCTTCAGTGTGTCATTGTTCCTCACACAGATCTTCAGTGTGTCATTGTTCCTCACACAGACCTTCAGTGTGTCATTGTTCCTCAACACAGATCTTCAGTGTGTCATTGTTCCTCACACAGATCTTCAGTGTGTCATTGTTCCTCACACAGATCTTCAGTGTGTCATTGTTCCTCACACAGATCTTCAGTGTGTCATTATTCCTCACACAGATCTTCAGTGTGTCATTGTTCCTCACACAGATCTTCAGTGTGTCATTGTTCCTCACACAGATCTTCAGTGTGTCATTGTTCCTCACACAGATCTTCAGTGTCATTGTTCCTCACACAGATCTTCAGTGTGTCATTGTTCCTCACACAGATCTTCAGTGTGTCATTGTTCCTCACACAGATCTTGTATTGATGACAGAGTGACCACTGCACAAAGTCTTCTCCAGCTCGTCCCAAACTCTCTCTCTGAGGTTCAGATCTGGAGTACAGCACTTTCTTCTTCTCTGCAGATGTTTCCTCTGCTCGATGTCAATGATTTAACTCTTCTCAAACACACTGACATCTCCTCCATGACCATGGGATTTGTCTTTCCACATGATTGTCTCAGAAATAAGAAGCCACTGGTTTAAACACTGAAGATCATCACCTGCAGCAGGAGCAGAGGACCTACTGGATTATCTCAGTTGTTCTAGACAGACAGTGCAGCCCTGTGCCTGGCCCCTGATGCTGGCCCCTGATGCTGGCCCCTGATGCTGGCCCCTGATGCTGGCCCCCGATGCTGGCCCCCGATGTTGGCCCCCGATGTTGGCCCCTGATGTTGGCCCCCGATGCTGGCCCCCGATGTTGGCCCCTGATGCTGGCCCCTGATGCTGGGCCCTGATGCTGTCCCCTGATGCTGGCCCCCGATGTTGGCCCCTGATATTGCCCTTGTTAGTTGCTGGATGTGGTGGAGAGAAAACGACCTCTACATCCTGGTGCTGAAGGCGTTACATTTCCGGTGATTGACCGCGAAACTGGCCTATCACGCGCGGCCGCCGTCCAATCCCTGCGCGCGCGCGGTATAGGTCGGTTGTGCGGCTGCTGAGCACGTCCAGTGTTTGCTCCGTCAAACCGTTATTCTACCGGGAGCGCCGCAGCATCAGCACCACCGGCCTCCGCGTCACAGCCGCTGAGATAGTTACAGTATTTAAACACGTCATTTAAAGCCTTGAAATGTTACATCTCCGGTCATCGTTAGCTCTAAAAGAGTTGTTCCAAAGCCCGCTCAAAGGCCCGGCAGGTCGGATAGCCGCGGTCACTGTGGCACCTGCTCCCGCTGCTAGCTTTAGCCGTAGCTTTAGCATTAGCCCCGCGGCTGTGAATGGAAACGCGCCGGACAGAAGGCTCAGTGCCGCGGGGCGAAGGCTCCAACAACAGCCCGCTGCAGCAGCAGCCCACAGCGGCGTGAGAAGCTTCAGCTCCAAGGAAGACGGTCCAAATGAAGCGGCCAACCAGTCCACGGAGTAAGTGACCAGCGACACCTGCTCGGACAGGCTAGTTCTGACAGCTCCGCATCACGTCAGAGGCGATGATGTCGGAACATGTGGAACTGGCACTGGCGTCAATGAAAGATAAACGCGTAATAAGGTTTATTATGTGAACTATGTCATACACAGGAGCTACTATAGCTAATGTGTCTTTACTGCTTAATTATGCATCAAACATCACTCCACACACACACACACACACACACACTCACGTGCACATGCACACACACGCACATATACACACACACACACACAAACAAACAAACACACAGCTGCATCACGGTGGTGTGTGACGTAGGTCGACCTCTGACCTCTTGGATGAAGCTCCTCCAGGATAACACAGCTCACTTTAACTTTAGTGTGTGTCACATGTTCTGAGTCTGTCACTGTGACACTCTTTGTGCTGATGCATTTGACTGTATGATATTCGACTGTATGATATTTGACTGTATTATATTTGATTGTATGATATTTGACTGTATGACATTTAACTACTATTTGTGATGCGATCAGCAGGCAGGGGCCTCTTCACAGTCGCCATGACGCTGTGATACTGCAGTCTTGTGTGTAGCTGCTGCAGTCGTCCCAGGCTGCTGTGACGAGGAGCTCTGTGTCTGCTGCAGGTCTTTAAGGCTTTCTTAAACCGGATAACACTCAAATCTCACTCTGATTCCACACGGAACCGTCCTGGCTCAGCTCCAGCTCATGAGTCAGAACACTGCTGCACAGAGCTGTGTGTCCTGACATCTGGGAAACTGCACACACATTCAGTCAAGAGAACGCGTCAGCACAGCCCTTTTCACACCACTGATGGCCGTAAGCAGCGTGCATGCATTTGGTTATCATGACATGTGCCACAGATAAAGTTATACTGCATAGACTCCAGCAAATATTAGAGGCTGCACAAATGAAAGTCAGTTTTATGAAACCCATGATAGACAGGATCTGTGTAATAACACTGCTCCAGATGCTCTTCACTAACAAGCCACAGCCACAAGTCCAGCGTGTTTCATCATCACACACCCACTGCAATAATAATCACAATTGTATTTCTTATCTCTCTTTACTCTTTCCCATCTGGATTGTTCTACAAACATGTGTTAGGGTCAGCCCTTAACGCTGACCCAAATACTTTTCAAACTTTACAGATTGTATCCACTGAAGTCGAGGGCATCTCCCAGAGTCTGTTGGACTTCATTCTTATTGTGGGGCTGTGCAATTAATACTATTTAAACAAGATCGTGATTCAATCATTTCTAATGGTCAATGAGTTCAGACTTTGGACGAGTAAATAATATTGAAGCACATTTATTAGTATTTAATGAGACAAAAATGGAAATTGAAATGAAAATCAAGATGATCAATATGTGGAAAAAAGTTGTGATTCACTTTTTTCCCATGTTGCCCAGCCCTATCCTATTTTATCTACACATACATGTATATACACATACATGTGTATATACAGAAGGTCTATGAAGTACATGATGTCATAGATGGCCCCTTGTGATGATTTGCAGATTTTGCAGGAGGATTGTGTGTTTGGAGTGAAGTGTGTACCTCTTACTAACGTGCGTTTATTCCTGTGTTCTCTTCCTGTTGTTGGTCTGCTATGCTTTGCCTTTGTAAGTATGCTTTGATTTCTCAGTAGTGCTAGATGTCTCCAGTAGAAGTAGAGCCTCCCTGATTGTGCTGCTGCTGGTCCAACCCTGAGCTGTCTCTCCAGAGCCTCTGCTTCACCTGCAAGTGTCATTTGGCCCTGGTCTCCCCTCGGCTGCACCTTCTGTCCCAGCCCACAGCTCCCATCAGAATGTCCACGCAGTCGTTTGTCAGAACCACTCTATGGCAAAAGCATAAATAGTCAAAAGAGAAATGGAGCGAGTATGAGGCAGTTTGGAGTTGTGTCAAAAATACTGCATGTGTGTGTCCTCCTGCCTCCTGTCTGAGTCCTGTCCGAGTCCTCTCTGAGTCCTGTCCTGCCCAGAGCAAACCAAGAGTGAATGGCTGTCTTTGTGTGGGTGTGTGAGCCCTGGCAGCATGTAACTAGGGCCCAGTGTGAGATTCTGATGGAGCTGGAGGCTACACTCTCACACACGTCTTCATTTCCAGACCGGGACCTGCTCCGTCTTACTTCATTAATCAAGCGTCTAATTACAGAACAGGTGAACTCGAACCTCAGAGATTGCTTACACATTAACATAGTGTCCCATTATACATTTCAGGTAAGTTTGAGTGTAAACACACAGCTCTCTTCTAACAGCTGAATGTCTCCTACGAGCGTCCAGAGCACTAACCTCCTCCTGCAGACAGCTCAGAGTGAAGCTGCTGAGAATTCCAGCCTGAAGGAGTCGGACACAGTGTAGTGCCGACCACAGCTTATATCAGACAACATACTTGATCAACTCACTCCACCTCCATTTGTCTATGGTGTGATTACAGAGTCCTTTGACTTCACACTCTACAATCATAAATAAGTCAAAGCACTTCTGTCTGGAATTCTGAGAAAGCTTTAAATATTACAATGGCCCATTGTCAGTGTTTGTAAAAATGTTGAGAACTATTCTGCAGAAAAGCACCAGTCCCAACATCCAGGAGAAACCAACATTTTATAATGATAATTTGTTTTAATTAAAATAATAAAACTATAATAATATTATTATTATTATTATTATTATTATTATTTATTATTATTATTATTAAGGAAATAAAAAGGATTATAATGATAATAATTATGAAGACCATGGCAAATGGATGTGATGCATTTCCATCCTCCTCTTTATCAACATAGTTCCAGTGCTGCTGTGGGCCAGTGTAAGTGTGTCCACAGCAGTGACAACAGTGACTCACCTCCTGAGAACTGTGTCCCTGTGTCCTCTCAGTCTCACTCACTGTCCCCTGTGTGTGTGTGTGTGTGTCTGCTGCAGGAGAAGGAAGGCAGGCGTCCTGCCCAGCCTGGAGGACCTGCTCTTCTACACCATCGCAGAGGGACAGGAGAAGATCCCAGCGCATAAGTTCACCACTGTGAGCCTGCCAAACCCACAGATGCTCTAATGTTCCCATGTTCTTGTGATTGTTCTACTTATCTGTGTCCTTTTACAGGCTCTTAAATCCACAGGGCTGCGGACCGGAGACCCCCGACTTAAAGAATGTATGGAGATGCTCAAGATGACCGTGAAGACCACTTCAGATGGAGCTCTAGACCGACACCTCTTCAAGAAGTATGTTCACTTTACTTCTCCTTTCTGTTCACAGGTGGATCTTTGTAAATCTGACTCAAAATAAGGTCAAACAGGAATGTTTATAAACCATGAAATGACCTTAAGCACTGTACAAGGTCATGACGTCTCCATGTTCCAGTGGACAGGCAGTGCTGTGTCAGTGCTGCGTCAGTGCTGTGTCAGTGTTGTGTCAGTGCTGCGTCAGTGCTGCGTCAGTGCTGCGTGAGTGCTGCGTGAGTGCTGCGTCAGTGCTGCGTCAGTGCTGCGTCAGTGCTGCGTGAGTGCTGCGTCAGTGCTGTGTCAGTGCTGCGTCAGTGCTGCGTCAGTGCTGCGTCAGTGCTGCGTGAGTGCTGCGTCAGTGCTGCGTGAGTGCTGCGTCAGTGCTGCGTCAGTGCTGTGTCAGTGCTGCGTCAGTGCTGCGTCAGTGCTGCGTCAGTGCTGCGTGAGTGCTGCGTCAGTGCTGCGTGAGTGCTGCGTCAGTGCTGCGTCAGTGCTGCGTGAGTGCTGCGTCAGTGCTGCGTCAGTGCTGCGTGAGTGCTGCGTCAGTGCTGCGTGAGTGCTGCGTGAGTGCTGCGTCAGTGCTGCGTCAGTGCTGCGTGAGTGCTGTGTCAGTGCTGCGTGAGTGCTGCGTGAGTGCTGTGTCAGTGCTGCGTGAGTGCTGCGTCAGTGCTGCGTGAGTGCTGCGTGAGTGCTGCCTCAGTGCTGCGTCAGTGCTGCGTCAGTGCTGCGTCAGTGCTGCGTGAGTGCTGCGTGAGTGCTGCGTGAGTGCTGCCTCAGTGCTGCGTGAGTGCTGCGTCAGTGCTGCGTCAGTGCTGCGTCAGTGCTGCCTCAGTGCTGCGTCAGTGCTGCGTCAGTGCTGCCTCAGTGCTGCGTCAGTGCTGCCTCAGTGCTGCCTCAGTGCTGCGTCAGTGCTGCCTCAGTGCTGCCTCAGTGCTGCCTCAGTGCTGCGTCAGTGCTGCGTCAGTGTTGCGTCAGTGCTGCGTCAGTGCTGCGTGAGTGCTGCGTGAGTGCTGCGTGAGTGCTGCGTCAGTGCTGCGTGAGTGCTGCGTCAGTGCTGCGTGAGTGCTGCGTGAGTGCTGCCTCAGTGCTGCGTGAGTGCTGCCTCAGTGCTGCGTCAGTGCTGCGTGAGTGCTGTGTCAGTGCTGCGTGAGTGCTGCGTCAGTGCTGCGTGAGTGCTGCGTGAGTGCTGCCTCAGTGCTGCGTGAGTGCTGCCTCAGTGCTGCCTCAGTGCTGCGTGAGTGCTGCCTCAGTGCTGCGTGAGTGCTGCGTGAGTGCTGTGTCAGTGTTGTGTCAGTGCTGCGTGAGTGCTGCGTCAGTGCTGCGTGAGTGCTGCGTCAGTGCTGCGTGAGTGCTGCGTCAGTGCTGCGTGAGTGCTGCGTCAGTGCCGCGTCAGTGCTGTGTCAGTGCTGCGTCAGTGCTGCGTCAGTGCTGCGTCAGTGCTGCGTGAGTGCTGCGTCAGTGCTGCGTGAGTGCTGCGTCAGTGCTGCGTGAGTGCTGCGTGAGTGCTGCGTGAGTGCTGCCTCAGTGCTGCGTCAGTGCTGCGTCAGTGCTGCGTCAGTGCTGCGTGAGTGCTGCGTGAGTGCTGCGTCAGTGCTGCGTCAGTGCTGCGTCAGTGCTGCGTGAGTGCTGTGTCAGTGCTGTGTCAGTGCTGCGTGAGTGCTGCGTCAGTGCTGCGTGAGTGCTGCGTGAGTGCTGCGTGAGTGCTGCCTCAGTGCTGCGTCAGTGCTGCGTGAGTGCTGCGTCAGTGCTGCGTCAGTGCTGCGTGAGTGCTGCCTCAGTGCTGCCTCAGTGCTGCGTGAGTGCTGCGTGAGTGCTGCGTCAGTGCTGCGTCAGTGCTGCCTCAGTGCTGCCTCAGTGCTGCGTCAGTGCTGCGTCAGTGTTGCGTCAGTGCTGCGTCAGTGCTGCGTGAGTGCTGCGTGAGTGCTGCGTGAGTGCTGCGTCAGTGCTGCGTGAGTGCTGCGTCAGTGCTGCGTGAGTGCTGCGTGAGTGCTGCCTCAGTGCTGCGTGAGTGCTGCCTCAGTGCTGCGTCAGTGCTGCGTGAGTGCTGTGTCAGTGCTGCGTGAGTGCTGCCTCAGTGCTGCGTGAGTGCTGCCTCAGTGCTGCGTGAGTGCTGCGTGAGTGCTGTGTCAGTGCTGTGTCAGTGCTGCGTCAGTGCTGCGTGAGTGCTGCGTGAGTGCTGTGTCAGTGCTGCGTGAGTGCTGCGTGAGTGCTGCGTGAGTGCTGTGTCAGTGCTGCGTGAGTGCTGCGTCAGTGCTGCGTGAGTGCTGCCTCAGTGCTGCGTCAGTGCTGCGTGAGTGCTGCGTCAGTGCTGCGTGAGTGCTGCGTCAGTGCTGCCTCAGTGCTGCGTCAGTGCTGCGTGAGTGCTGCGTCAGTGCTGCCTCAGTGCTGCGTCAGTGCTGCCTCAGTGCTGCGCTCCATCACATCCTGCACTATTTATAGAGTTGGTCATGTGACCCTGGCACACGGAGGGTCTCTTCTCTAGGATTAGAGGCTTCATACACTGAGCAGCACACAAATTGTAACTTCGGATTAGGCCGCGATAACCTCATTCCGGATGTTTCTGTTTCCTGTTGACTTTGGGGATGAACCAGCTGTAAAACCGAGCTCAGGACATGTGAAACTAGAGACCAGCAGTAACACGGGTCTTCTTTGCACCTGGAACTGACAAAATCATCGTTTTTGGCCACAGAAACAAAGAGAAAGTGTTAGTGGTCACCTCCAGTGTCTCGCTCTAAAACCTACAAAAAAAGTTAGAAATCTGGGGGTAATAATGGACTCAGACTTGAACTTTAACTGCCACATCAAGTCAATAACATCAGCAGCTTTTTACCATCTAAAAAACATTGCCAAAATCAAAAATATAGTGTCTAAACCAGACTTGGAGAGACTTATCCATGTGTTTGTCTCCAGTAGATAAGACTGTAACGGCCGCTCACTGGCCTCTCCAAACGAGCTGTAAAACAGCTGCAGTACATCCAGAACGCTGCTGCTCGGGTCCTGACTAGAACCAGGAAGTATGATCACATTAGTCCTGTTCTCAGGTCTCTGCACTGCCCCCTGTGGCTCAGAGAAGAGACAAGTCTCTCTATGGCCTAGCACCAAAGTACATCTCGGGCATGTTAGTGCCATATGAACCATTTCGGACTCTGAGGACCTCAGGGACCGGCCTCCTGCTGGTGCCAGAGTTAGGACTAAACATGGACCGGCCTCCTGCTGGTGCAAGAGTCAGGAATAAACATGGACCGGCCTCCTGCTGGTGCCAGAGTCAGGACTAAACATGGTGAATCTGTGTTTCAGTTTTATGCAGCTGAAATCTGGAACATTCTTCCTGATGATGTGAGACAGGTTCTACTCTGACAATGTTCAAATCTAAGATAAAAACAGTTTTCTTTAGCTGGTCATGTGACTGAAAGGATTTTATTTGCACTCTTCTCTTTTATGTCTTAAACTGTTTTGTGATTTCTTTGTGATTCTAATGCATTTTTCCTGTTGTGTGAAGCACTTTAAATTGCCTTGTGTATGTATATCTACAGATAAACTTCATTGAACACATTGTGAAATAAATCAAATGCTGTGGGTTATTTTGAAATGCACTGAAGTCGTCGTCATTGTCGCTGTTAATTCTCTTTAATCTGATTGTATAATGCCTCTTGTTTTAGATGTGTCCAGAGCAACATCGTGCTGCTCACACAAGCCTTCAGGAAGAAGTTTGTCATTCCAGACTTTCAGCCTTTCTGTGCCCACATCGATGAACTGTACGAGAACGCCAAGAATATGCCAGGAGGGAACGTAAGAGGCTTGTGCTGGTGTGTCGGGCCCTTGTGTCGGACCCTTGTGTGTGCCGTGTATCACTCAGGTGTATGTGTGTCGACAGGTGGCAGATTACATCCCCCAGTTGGCCCGCTTCAGCCCTGACCTGTGGGCCGTGGCTCTGTGCACTGTGGATGGACAGAGGTACGCTCACAGTAGGGACCTCTCTTCAAGGGCTAACATTACAGTTCACTATTAAAACCTGATCATGCAGCGCCTCCGAGGCACTGGTCTGGTCACGCTGTAATCTCCCTGAGTTCAGATGATTGACAGGTAGATGAGCCAAAAAATATCATAGACTTAAAAACGTGATTTCTGCAGAATCAATGAGCGAAGCACAAACGCTGTTAGTCTGAGGTGGGAGAAGTATGATTGACTCGAGGGGCGACGGAGGCGGGTGACCAGACTCAAAGGCCAAAGAATTGAAAACGTGTGTATTCTGGATCCCAACTGCAAAGAAACTAAACAAATAGAAGTCTTACTTTACTTGAGTTAGTTTTCTACACATGATTTTTAGTTACTGTAATTTGTACAAAAAAGAAATATTAAAGATCCTGTTTTATGCTATTTTCCTTGTTTCGTAGTCTTCCCTATTATATATCCATCCATCCATCCATTTTCTACCGCTTGTTCCCTTTCGGGGTCGCGGGTGACTGGAGCCTATCCCAGTGACTTCGGGCCTTAGGCAGGGTACACCCTGGACAGTGGCCAACTTGTCGCAGGGCCCCCTATTATATATATTTGATCATAAGTGTTGTGCACTCATAACATAATAGCTATGAAATATTGCCCGCTCACAAACCCGGAAATGCAGACGGTTTAGTTTGAGATTCGGCCCAACCCAAGAGCGACCCGCCTCCCCAGCTCACCCCGTGACGTAGCCTCGCGTGGAGACGGTGGGGGTGTAAACGGAGGCGGCAGCAGCGTTGGAACCAAAAGAAGTAGAGTTGAAGCTAACTGTACCAAAATAGCCGGTTCCTGTAACTACAGTCTTATAGGAACTGAGTGGTTCCTGGAGGAGGGGCTGAAACAGGGAAGCATGTCACAGTAGCCCCTGTTAGTCTGCTCATCCGAGGGGGAGGATAGAGACTGTTCTCTGGCTAAAAACTGCAGGAATTTATTGAAAAACCACTTTGGGATCATATTTGAGGACCAATAGCACTGTAAGAAGGGTTAAAGCTCTGAAAAGTAGATTTTGCATGATATAGGACCTTTTAAAACAAGATGTTGGCTTGTTTGTTTGCACAGTGGACAATACTGCTGAGTCATACTAGTTTAACAGTAAACTGCCTTCACTTTGAACCCTTCTACCATAAGTTGTTACGACTGTCTTACTTTGGATGTTTGTCATTTAGACACACAGTTGGCGACACCAAAGTTCCCTTCTGTCTTCAGTCGTGTGTGAAACCTTTAAAATACTCCATCGCTGTCCATGACCACGGCACAGAGTATGTCCACCGCTTCATCGGCAAAGAGCCCAGCGGTCTGCGCTTCAACAAGCTCTTCCTCAATGAAGAGGGTGAGTAACTTCAACTACACCAGTTGTCAAGATGGTGGTTATATTCATTTATTCTGTCTACTGCTGTCGAGTACTTATTTTGCAGTAAATACCGTGTTTTAAATGTTCCGCTCCACAGATAAACCTCACAACCCAATGGTCAATGCTGGAGCTATTGTCTGTACCTCCCTCATAAAGGTATGTGTACTTTGCTTTACATCTAGTACATGTTCCATGTAAGAGTACATCTGCGAGTGGGAGTTACCGGCTGCATAAAGAGTGCATTTTGAAGATGTGGTAAAACCTGATGGTGAAACTCTCTGTGCTTGTAACGCGTGTGATGCAGATTAGTGAATGCAGCAGATTAAGGTCCATAGATAATCATGAGAGGGGATTAGAGAGTGCTGCGTGTGGGCGGAGGTGTGGGCGGAGGCCTGGGCGGAGGTGGGTGGAGGTGTGGGTGGAGGTGATGGCCAAACTGCTCTGCTTCCTGCACCAGAACGTCCTGCATGTCCATGGGAGCTCTTCCTCTTCCATTCTCTCTCCACAAACACAACAGCGCCACCTGCTGAGACTATATAAGACTTATACTTCATATAAAGTGTACTGTGCTAATACGACAGGAGGAATATAATCTGGCACTTTCAGAACAAAATTATCATTGTTTTAAGACTTTATCGCTGGGTTTGAGACGTCACAACATGTTATTGTCCAGTCATATTTAACACAGATGAGGGCAGCTAAAATGAATAAAGTTAACATGCAGTTTTGTTGTAACAGGTTTAAGGGTATAGTCAGTGTTCAGGTTCAATATTTATGAATTGACCTTTTGGATATTTGTCATGACGGTGACCTTTGCCCTCATGGCAGTGTGACATCACATGATAGAATATGAAACATCCAATACATTTTAGAAATACACTAAGTTTGAGTTATCTCATAGTATTTAAAATAATATTGACTTTATTAGCTTAATCTTGTACAGAACCATGTAAAAGTCATCAATTAAAACCATACAGTAAGAGAGCTGTACATTATTCTAAACATCAGAACCAAGTGCATGTTGTTGTTTTAGGCACATTCTAAAGTTTGCTTGAACTTTCTGTTTCTGAGAGGTTTCATCATTCTTCAGTATTTCCGTGACTTGCTGAGGGGTTAAACTTGGTGTATCGGGGGTCCCTCGGGGGTCCCTCAGGGGTCCCTCGGGAGTCCCTCCTCGGGGGTCCCTCGGGGTCCCCTCAGGGCTCCGTGCATGTGCCCCTGCTCTTCTCCAGTCAAGACTGTTTCTGATGTACCTGTTGAAGGCTCGTTGTGTGCTTTGATGTGTTGTTGCATATTTTCCAGCATTAGGATCTGTGTTGACCACATCAACAGGTCAATGACGTTGGTAATTTCCTTTTTTTAATCCTTTTCCCTTTTTGGTCTGGACTGTAACCAGCTTTAGCCTTCACCGGCTCTTTAATCACTCGCATTCTCCAACACTGTTTATGGACATAAACAGTACACTCAACTCAAAACGGCTCCAATACCATACTTCATTTTCCCTAATTGAATTTGATCCATCAGCGTTGTGTTGGCCCAATAATAATATCTCTAACCCAATCAGTTATGCACATGTATTACTATGTTTTAGAGCTTTTAATTGTACTATTGAACAGAGTAAGTCATCATTTGTGGTCTTTGTTACATTCAAAAATAAGTGAGTGTTTAACTGTCTTGAACCCCGCTGTTTCAATAAGTAGTCCCCCTGCAGATTAACAGCAGACAAATGATTCTGATTGATTTGTTTTGTATTTCTTAGGGTAATTAACATTTTGATTTCACCTCCTCATCTCCAGCCAGCACACCTTTAGTTCTAATCCATCTGATCTCATGAATGGGTTTAATAATGTCATTGTTTGCAAAGTGGTGTAATAGTCAGAATGTAAGTGTCTGTAGAGCTGTAATGCAGTAGTTGTACTCTAGTGCTCATGTCAGTGCAGTAGTGCAGTAGAGACGTCCCCTTTAACACGCCTCTGTTTGGGTTGCAGCAAGGGGCCAGTAACGCCGAGAAGTTTGACTATGTAAGTGACGCATGAAACATTCTACACTTTCTGTCCTGAGTGACACATTCTGAGTGACACATTCTGAGTGACACATTCTGAGTGACACATTCTGACACGACTTTGACTGAGCCGTTTGTTTCCAGGTTATGGACTTCATGAACAAACTGGCTGGAAATGAGTATGTGGGATTCAGCAACGCCACGTGAGTGTCACTCCCCCATACAGTACATGACAGTGCAGTACAGTGCAGTACAGTGCAGTACAGTACATGACAGTGCAGTACAGTACATGACAGTACATGACAGTGCAGTACAGTACAGTACAGTACATGACAGTACAGTACGTGACAGTACAGTAGAGTACAGTGCAGTACATGACAGTACAGTACAGTGCAGTACATGACAGTACAGTACATGACAGTACAGTGCATGACAGTGCAGTACATGACAGTACAGTAGAGTACAGTACAGTACATGATAGTGCAGTACATGACAGTGCAGTGCATGACAGTGCAGTGCATGACAGTGCAGTACATGACAGTACAGTGCATGACAGTGCAGTGCATGACAGTGCAGTACATGACAGTGCAGTACATGACAGTACAGTACAGTACATGACAGTGCAGTACATGACAGTGCAGTGCAGTACAGTACAGTGCAGTACATGACAGTGCTGTACAGTACATGGCAGTGCAGTACATGGCAGTACAGTACAGTACAGTACAGTGCAGTACAGTACAGTGCAGTACATGACAGTACAGTACAGTACATGGCAGTGCAGTACAGTATATGGCAGTGCAGTACAGTATATGGCAGTGCAGTACAGTATGAGACAGGCTTCTACTCTGACAATGTTCAAATCTAAGCTAAAAACAGTTTTGTTTAGCTGCGCATATGACTGAAAGGATTTTTTCTTTGCACTCTTCTCTTTTGTTTGTGATTTTATTAGTTTAGACAATCAGTTGGATTGATAATTTTTAATTTAGTTAATTTTATTGTATTTCTGTTTCTGTAATTTCTTTGTGATTTGAATGCATTTTTCCTGCTGTGAAGCACTTTGAATTGCCTTGTGTATGAAATGTGCTCTACAAATAAACTTGCCTTGCCTTGCCTATATGGCAGTGCAGTACAGTATATGGCAGTGCAGTACAGTATATGGCAGTGCAGTACAGTATATGACTGCAGTACATGACAGTGCAGTACATGACTGTACAGTACAGTACATGACAGTGCAGTACATGACAGTACAGTGCAGTACATGACAGTACAGTACAATACAGCACAGTACAGTACATGACAGTGCAGTGCATGACAGTACAGTACATGACAGTACAGTGCAGTACAGTGCAGTATATGACAGTGCAGTACATAACAGTACAGTACATGACAGTACAGTACAGTAAAGTGCAGTACATGACAGCGCAGTACATGACAGTACAGTGCAGTACAGTACAGTACAGTACATGACAGTACAGTACATGACAGTGCAGTACATGACAGTACAGTGCAGTACAGTACATGATAGTGCAGTAGGCAAGGCAAGGCAAGGCAAGTTTATTTGTAGAGCACATTTCATACACAAGGCAATTCAAAGTGCTTCACAGCAGGAAAAATGCATTCAAATCACAAAGAAAGTACAGAAACAGAAATACAATAAAATTAACTAAATTAAAAATTATCAATCCAACTGATTTTCTAAACTAATAAAATCACAAACAAAAGAGAAGAGTGCAAAGAAAAAATCCTTTCAGTCATATGCGCAGCTAAACAAAACTGTTTTTAGCTTAGATTTGAACATTGTCAGAGTAGAAGCCTGTCTCACATCTTCAGGAAGACTGTTCCAGATTTTAGCTGCATAAAACTGAAACGCAGATTCCCCATGTTTTGTCCTGACTCTGGGCACCAGCAGGAGGCCGGTCCCTGAGGTCCTCAGAGTCCGAGATGGTTCATATGGCACTAACATATCCAAGATATACTTTGGTGCTAGGCCATGGAGAGACTTGTACACAAGCAGACCTGCTTTAAAGTCTATTCTCTGAGCCACAGGGAGCCAGTGCAGAGACCTGAGAACAGGACTAATGTGATCATACTTCCTGGTTCTAGTCAGGACCCGAGCAGCAGCGTTCTGGATGTACTGCAGCTGTTTTACAGCTCGTTTGGAGAGGCCAGTGAGCAGGCCGTTACAGTAGTCTAATCTACTGGAGACAAACGCATGGATAAGTCTCTCTAAATCTGGTTTTGACACTATATTTTTGATTTTGGCAATGTTTTTTAGATGGTAAAAAGCTGCTGAAGTTATTGATTTGACGTGGCTATTAAAGTTCAAGTCTGAGTCCATTATTACCCCCAGATTTCTAATTTGGTTTGTAGGTTTTAGAGCGAGACTCTGGAGGTGACCGCTAACACTTTCTCTTTGTTTCTGTGGGCCAAAAACGATTATTTCAGTCTTGTCTGAGTTCAGCTGGAGAAAGTTGTTTTGCATCCACACACTGATCTGTTGGATGCAGTGACAGAGTGAATCTACTGGTCCATAGTCACCTGCCGATAGTGAAACATAGATTTGAGTGTCGTCTGCATAATTGTGATAGGACACATTTTCACTGCGTATCAACTGACCTAACGGCAGCATGTAGAGGTTGAACAGAAGAGGACCCAGGACTGACCCTGACCTCTCCACAGGTCAGGGTCATGTGGTCTGAGACACAGCTACCAATTTCAACAAAGTACTTCCTGTCTTCCAGATAGGACCTTAACCAGTTTAGGGCAGTGCCAGTGATGCCCACCCAGTCCTCCAGTCTCTGTAAGAGGATCCCATGATCAACAGTGTCAAAAGCAGCACTCAGATCTAACAGAATTAAGACTGAGGCTTTGCCCATGTCAGTGTTCAGGCGGATGTCATTTGTCACCTTGACAAGAGCAGTCTCAGTGCTGTGATGAGGTCTAAAACCTGACTGAAAAACATCAAATGAGTTGTTTATTAAGAGGACATCTGTGAGCTGTTGGTAAACAACCTTTTCAAGGACTTTGCCCCAAAATGGCAGATTAGAGATGGGCCGGTAATGACTCAGTACTGCGGCATCAAGACTGCTCTTCTTTAGGAGAGGCTTTATGACCGCAGTTTTCAAAGACATTGGGAATGTTCCAGATTGAAGCGACATGTTAACTATGTGAGTGAGTGGTGCTAACAAACTGTTCAGCACAGACTTTAGAAATCTGGTGGGTAACACATCAAGGCAGCATGTAGATGAACTCAGACTGGTGATGATCTCATGGACAGTTTTATCAGTTACTGGTGCAAAGTGAGTTAGCTCTAAGTGTCTTGGTGGTTTTAGGGTAATTTTTTGCATTGTGGGATTTATAGCATTTTTAATGCCCTGAACTTTGTCATTAAAGAATAATGCAAACTCATTACACTTGGATGTGGAAATGAGTTCTAACGGCAGCTGAGCTGGAGGGTTTGTTAATCTGTTTACTGTGGCAAACAGGACACGCGAGTTGTTACTGCAGCTTCCAATTATTTCAGAAAAATATCTTTCCCTAGTTCTACATAAGATTAGGTTGTACATGTTCAGCTTTTCTTTGTAAATCTCTTTTTGAACCTGGAGCTTTGACTTGCGCCATTTCCGTTCGGCCCTGCGGCACTCCCTTTTCTGTGCCCTGACCGAATCATCATTTCTCCACGGCGCCTTCTGCTTATTTTTTACCATTTTAGCCTTTATAGGGGCGATGGTGTCCAGAACATTCAAAACACTAGATGTAACAGAGTTCAACAAATCATTTACATTAGAACATGAGACATTTTCAAAGTTTATCATTTCCATAAACAGTGCACCTGTGCCATCACTTATGTGTCTCCTCTGAACAACTGCAGGACCAACCGGAGGTTTGGGAGAAACAGACAGGTCAAAGAAGACACAGAAATGATCAGACAGAGCAACATCGATCACATTAACATTTGAAATATTTACCCCCTTTGTAATTATGAGATCTAGAGTGTGCCCTTTGCTGTGGGTGTGGCCTCTCACATGCTGAGTAAGACTGAAGGTTTCAAGGACAGCATCAAGCTCTTTAGCGTTTCTGTCACAAATATTATCAACATGCACATTGAAATCACCTGTAATGACCAAACCATCAAAGTCTGTGCATATGACTGAAAGCATCTCAGTAAAATCATCAATAAAACCTTGGCAGTGCTGGGGAGGCTTGTATAAAACAATGAAGAGAATGGATGGAGACCGTTTTAGCTCCATTTTAAAGGATACATACTCAAATGATGAAAACACCCCAAAAGACAACCTGCGGGTAATTATTTCATCTCTAAAGACAGCACAGACTCCACCCCCTTTTTTGTTTTCTCGTGTTTCAGATTCAAACCTAAAGTTGGGTGGAGCAGATTCTATCAGAACTACATTTCCTGTGTTTTTGTCAAGCCATGTTTCAGTTAAAAACATAAAATCAAGATTATAAGAAGAAATAAAATTATTAATTAAGAGAGATTTGTTACATAAGGATCTGACATTTAGCACAGCAAGTTTCAGACTAGTTTCAGTGAGACTGGGCTTTATCTTTTCACAGGGAATATGAATCACATTTCTCAGATTGGGCCTGACTCGCATTTTGTTTTTCCATCTGTGTGATGATGTGACTACAGAAATAGCACTAGGGGGGGCTCTTTTTACATAGGGCCCCGGGTTGGTTTGATTTTTAATGTGACAATAAGTCCCGGCAACGCTGAGACCCAGTGCATCCTAGCTATGGGAGATACCAGGTGAAAGGCGAGGTTGGATGGGTGGTGGGGCTTTTGTAGCCAAGGAGAGTTTGGGACCAGGTGAGAGGCGAGGGGGGATGGGTGGTGGGGCTTTTGTTGGTGTAGTCGGCTTGTGCAGGGAAGAGTTGATAAGTATTGGCATAGCCCTTGCTATATTGGGCGTGAGTGGAGCCATCTTAATGCCTGATTTGATCAGACTTTCAAAATGGCTGGGAAGGCCCATGGGTGAGAGTGGAGATGAGAAGGAGAATGATGAATCTTTAGTGGGAGTAGATGTTGCAGGGGGAACCCAGGGCTGGTGTGAAGGCAGGGGCGGTGACAGGGATGTTGTTGGGCTTGTCACAGATGGGTGCAAGGCCTTTGAAGATTGTTCCTTTGCTGGAGGCGGTGGAGGTGAATGTGGAGCAGCTGGAGCTGAATCCTTTGCTGGTGGTGGTGGAGCAGCTGCTGATGAATCCTTTGGTGGAGGCTGAGGTTGTGGTGCTTTTGATGTTGAAACATTGGCTCGGTCTCTGGCTGATGGAGCAGGAATTCTTCTCTCATTCCTCTCTTCTCTAACTATCTGCTCAGGACCCTGTCCAGGCCCAGTCCAATGCCTCAGAGCGTGGAGCAGGTTCTCTGTCAGCACCCTCACTCCACCTCTGCA
This sequence comes from Eucyclogobius newberryi, assembly GCF_026437365.1. Lineage (NCBI taxonomy): Eukaryota > Metazoa > Chordata > Actinopteri > Gobiiformes > Gobiidae > Eucyclogobius > Eucyclogobius newberryi. The sequence continues at coordinate 49,315,209 of NW_027315723.1, forward strand.
TAGGTGGGGGCCATTTCTCTTAAACAGGTCCTCTCGTTTCCAGAATAGATAGAAGTTCTCAATGTAGTGTAGTCCTCTCGGTGAACACTCTTTGGACAGCCATGTGTTCAGCTGAAGAAGCCGGCTAAACTTGTTTATCCTCCTGTCGATGTTTTGAAGAGGTCCACTTATGAATGTTTTGATTTTCATTTTATCAAGCACGTCGAATAACTTCAAGAAGTCTTTTTTCAAAACTTCAGTCTGTTCCCGCCGCATGTCCACTGCACCCACGTGCACAATCAGCTGTTTAGCTCCTCCATGCTTAGCCATAATATTTGGAAGGAGTGACGTTATCTCAGAAACAGTGGCGCTTGGAAAAGAATGTGTGTTTATCTTTTCATGCGTCACGTGACTTATCGCGCCGTCCCCAACCAAAACAATCTGCGTGACCTTGGCAGATCCTCCTCGCTGTATTTTGGCCACGTCATCTTTCCTTTTTTCATTTAATTCCATCTCTGAAAGTGGTAAAAATCTGTTGGTGAGCTGTATTTTAGGTGACTTTACGTTATCTTTGTATCGTTTAGGCTTTGCTCCAAGTTTGTTCCAAGAAACAGCCTGGTCTTTCTGGTTTTTAGACAGTTTTGGAAACGACACAGAGTCACTGCAGTTTAGGTTGAAAGTAGCAGTTTTTCTTGTAAAAAGTGTGCTCTTCTTACCGTCGGTTGACACAGGAATGGTATCGTGAAGAACTTTTTCAGATTCCAAAACAAATATCCGTGTTTTCAGCTCATTAATTTCTTGTTGTTATTTCCGACAGCGTTCACAGTTCTCCCTTCTTCTCCCGGACATGTCGCTGGCGTCAGATATGTCGTTAAAACTGGAAAAATGTTCTTAAAATCCTTGGTTTACTTGAAAAAGTCTAAAGCAAAAATGTTTGGAAGACAAAAACTGATTAAAAAGCAAAATAAATAAGGAAAGCAGCGATAGCAAGCGGAGCGAGCAAAAAAGCGTGTGCACTCTTCGGAAGCAGATAACAACTCATGATACATGATAGTACAGTGCAGTACAGTACATTACAGTACAGTGCATGACAGTACAGTATATTACAGTACAGTACAGTAAAGTGCAGTACATGACAGTGCAGTACATGACAGTACAGTGCAGTGCAGTACATGACAGTACAGTGCAGTGCAGTACATGACAGTACAGTACATTACAGTACAGTACAGTACAGTAAAGTGCAGTACAGTAAAGTGCAGTACATGACAGTGCAGTACATGACAGTGCAGTACATGACAGTACAGTGCAGTACAGTACATGACAGTACAGTACATGACAGTGCAGTACATGACAGTACAGTGCAGTACAGTACATGATAGTGCAGTACATGACAGTACAGTACATGACAGTGCAGTACATGACAGTACAGTGCAGTACAGTACATGACAGTACAGTACATGACAGTGCAGTACATGCCAGTACAGTACAGTACAGTACAGTACAGTACAGTACAGTGCAGTACATGACAGTGCAGTACAGTACATGATAGTGCAGTACATGACAGTACAGTGCATGACAGTACAGTGCATGACAGTACAGTACATGACAGTGCAGTACATGACAGTACAGTGCAGTACAGTACATGACAGTACAGTACATGACAGTGCAGTACATGCCAGTACAGTACAGTACAGTACAGTGCAGTACAGTACAGTACATATTACCCTCGCTTTGTCCCTATGTCGCAGGTTCCAGTCAGAGCGAGAGTCTGGAGACAGAAACTTTGCCATCGGTTACTACCTGAAAGAGAAAAAGGTAATAACTACACGATGCCCCTGACAACACAGTTCAGTTGTGTAACATGCTCGTTTTACAGTGTTTTCCAGAGGGCACAGACATGACCTCCATCCTGGACTTCTACTTCCAGGTCAATCTCTCACATCGGTTCAGATGTCCGATATGTAGCCAGTGTTCACAGGTTTGTCTGTATCTGACGTGTGTGTTGCCCTCAGCTGTGCTCCATTGAGGTGACCTGTGAGAGTGCCAGTGTCATGGCGGCCACACTGGCCAATGGCGGCTTCTGTCCAATCACAGGAGAGCGTGTGCTGAGCCCAGAGTCAGTGAGAAACACTCTGAGCCTGATGCACTCCTGCGGCATGTATGACTTCTCTGGGCAGTTTGCGTTCCATGTAAGTGTCGTCTGGATTGTTCACGTTGTTCTTGTGATCTCCATGAGTCAGACTGACCCTCTCGCACAGGTGGGTCTGCCGGCTAAATCCGGGGTGGCCGGGGGGATCCTGCTGGTGGTTCCAAACGTCATGGGCATCATGTGCTGGTCTCCTCCTCTGGACAAACTGGGAAACAGTGTGAGGGGCATTCAGTTCTGCACGGTAAAGACATTTTAAGACACTATTCAGTTATTATTCTTCACGTAGGTCACAGCTTTGGGCAGTAGGCTGGGATTTGGTAGCTGGTGCTGAAACCAATTCTCCTCTGCAAGCATCTCATCTGCTTACTCTTGGCTTTTTGGGACTGGACTACAATGAGGATAAACACACTTACAAACACCAATGTTTTGCAGATTCTTTGTAATTGAATCACTATTAACATGAACATTTTACTGTAAGAAAAAGATTTGTTCACAGTGAGTTTGGAGGAGTTACACTATTGCATTTGAAGTTAATTCATCTTTTTTACTTTTAGGACCTGGTTTCTCTTTGTAACTTCCATAATTATGACAATCTGAGGCACTTTGCAAAGAAGCTGGACCCTCGTCGAGAGGGAGGGGACCAGAGGGTGAGAATATTGAGAACTCATTCATACTGTGCTAATACTAAGTGTGTTTTTTGCAGTGTAGGTACAGGGGATGTTCAGTGTTTTGCATTTGAACATTCGTCCTCTTTGGTCTTAGGTGAAGTCTGTCATTAACCTGCTGTTTGCTGCCTACACTGGGGATGTGTCTGCTCTCAGAAGGTTTGATCTATCACTCAGCTGGAGGTCATGTAGTTGATCCATAATGTGATGTGTGCTCTGTTGTGGTGCTCAGGTTTGCCCTGTCCTCCATGGACATGGAGCAGAGAGACTACGACTCCAGGACAGCTCTGCATGTGGCCGCAGCTGAAGGTACAGAAAACTAGAGTTTTGTACAGCCAATGACTTGGACAAAAGTAACGTGAAATCCATGTGTGGTGTAGGTCACGGTGAGGTGGTGCGCTTCCTGCTGGAGGCCTGCAAGGTCAACCCTGTGCCCAAAGACAGGTACGTCCCGCTCTCTCACTCTGCACCTTTACATGGAGCATGAGCACGGGCCAGACATACGGCAGTCTGCGGTCAGCATGGACACGGGGGCTCATCTGTTTGACCTGTTTCAGGTGGGGCAACACTCCGATGGACGAGGCGGTGCACTTTGGTCACCATGATGTAGTGACCATTCTGAAAGACTTCCACAACAAGTACAACCCCTCAGAATCCACCAGCAAAGACAAGAAGAGCGCCGAGCAGAACCTGGACGGGATGCTCTGAGCGAGGCACACGCACAATACACACAATACACACACACACACACACACACACACACACACACACTGGACCCCAGGGCACGGGGCCTTCATAAGCACACTACAGAGATGATTCCTACAGCCCTCCAGTATCTCTGCACTCAGTTTTGTCTTGTACTTTAGATGTTTCCTAACACTTGAGACCAGCTCCGTCTTTGGTTCTCCGTCTTTGGTCTTGGTCTGAATAGTTTCCACTGGAGCGTCCAGTACACAACGGTTTGGTTTGGTCTGAAGAAGTTTTTAAATGATAGTGGTAATAATAATATGGCTGACTCCTTCAGTTGAATCCTACAGTTGCCACCCACAGTATCTCCAGCCTTCCTGTACTGTACTGCTGCCCCCTTGTGGACACATCATCCTCTGCCTTGTTCCAAACCAGTTCCTTCTCTCTTTTCCTCTGCACAAATGCACGTTCCCGTGAGGAGAGCAGTGATGAGTGTCTTCACAGCATCGGTGTGTGTAACACCTGAGAACAGCCCCACGTGCACCACGCACCACGTGACTTTAGTTCCACCTTTATTTAGAAGAGTGAACGTCTTAGTTTAGACTTCACAGACCTTTAGAAATGAAAGTGAAACAGAATTATATTTCATATTTTACTAAACATTTTGTCCCCAGTTTGACCATTTCTGTTAAGTTAAGGAGGAAGTGTGGAAGAAGAGGGAGGAAGTGTGGAGGAAGAGAGAGGAAGTGTGGAGGAAGAGGGAGGAAGAGGGAGGAGGAACTGTTTGCAAAAGGCCTTTGTCTCATGACCATCACATGATGGAATGTACTTTCTTTAACACTTGTGATGTGTGTATTAATGCCATGAATAATTGTATATTGATGTAGTGTTAATATTGAGAAAAGTAGATGAGTTTGTAAATAAATATGTTTAGATGTAAAGATGTCAATGAAACTAAAGCATTCTGATACTACATTTGACTTTACTTTGAAGATATAGACAATATAAAGACTGTTGCTCTCTGCGTGTGCTCCTCAGAGACTGTAACTTTAAGTTTACTGATGTATTTAGTCATCTGAGCAGACGTTGTACTAACAACACTCCGGATCAGGTCTGTGAAGCGGCCAGGAGATGGAGGGTTAACACCAAACTTTAGAACATTCTCTGTGGAGACGGATCAGGTTTTTACCATTCTTTGAAATGTTAGAGGCAAAGTATGTACATCTCCATGGAGACGAGCAGGTGGAAGATCCTCCACCAGGAAAGTTACAAGTCAAGTTTGTGGAGAAGCACGGTTTTTCAGGACTTAAAAATACCTGTAACAAAGTATTTGTTTATTTGAGATATTACACAGGACTTTAAGGCGGAGCCCTCTGAGAAGCACATGACGACAGCATAATATGAATTATATTTTGTTTTCCTGCAGTAAATAGATATATATGCCTTTTAAAATGTGCAATGTTGAATTGACTGGTTATTTGTTTTTGTTTCCAAAGATTTGTCGCTGTTCATTTGTTTAATTCTGTGCTATTTATTTCATTTGTATTTTCTGTTGTGTCTTAGTGCTAGTGTTATATCAGGGTGTGATGACATATCAACTCGTACACTGCCAGCTGTCCTCAGAGACTCCTTTATTTGTGTCCAAACCACTGACCAACAGTGAGTTTGTCGAGTTCATGTTTGAATGACCGAACGACTGATGCAATGTTTGTAAGAGTTAAGTTAAAGCGACGGGCGAACACGGTTAATGAAGCACTGGAACCTTCTATTTGTGAACAGAGTGGATGTTGTTTCTTAGACTATTTATAAAATGTACGTTTTTGAAAAGCACTTGGGTCATTGCAGGGTCATTGTCCTGGACGATTGTGTGGTGGTGCTTCATTTCTTGTGCCGTGTCCAGTGGTGTTTGTGCTGATGAACTGAAAAGGAAGTATTCTGAATGTATGTTTTTATGTAAACGTTTGCTGCTTCTGTTGTGCTGCACACTAACATTCTTATTCAAAATTAAAGGACTAAACATGCTCTTTCTAGTTTGTATTTTGTACTGATCTTTTTTCTTATTGCAGGTCATTAGAAAGGCACAGGAAAAAGAGTAGGATCATATCCAGCAGAGAAGAAGAGCCAGGGAGACTGAGACCGAGGTATTTGACATAGAACATGAGAGTACACGTTAGAGACTCAGGTATTTGACATAGAACATCAGAGTACATGTTAGAGACTGAAGTATTTGACATAGAACATGAGAGTACACGATAGAGACTGAAGTATTTGACATAGAACATGAGAGTACACGATAGAGACTGAAGTATTTCACATAGAACATGAGAGTACACGTTAGAGACTGAGGTATATCACATAGAACATGAGAGTACACGTTAGAGACTGAAGTATTTCACATAGAACATGAGAGTACACGTTAGAGACTGAAGTATCTGACATAGAACATGAGAGTACACGTTAGAGACTGAGGTATTTGACATAGAACATGAGAGTACACGTTAGAGACTCAGGTATTTGACATAGAACATCAGAGTACATGTTAGAGACTGAAGTATTTGACATAGAACATGAGAGTACACGATAGAGACTGAAGTATTTGACATAGAACATGAGAGTACACGATAGAGACTGAAGTATTTCACATAGAACATGAGAGTACACGTTAGAGACTGAGGTATATCACATAGAACATGAGAGTACACGTTAGAGACTGAAGTATTTCACATAGAACATGAGAGTACACGTTAGAGACTGAAGTATTTGACATAGAACATGAGAGTACACGTTAGAGACTGAGGTATTTGACATAGAACATGAGAGTACACGTTAGAGACTGAGGTATTTCACATAGAACATGAGAGTACACGTTAGAGACTGAAGTATTTGACATAGAACATGAGAGTACACGTTAGAGACTGAAGTATTTCACATAGAACATGAGAGTACACGTTAGAGACTGAAGTATTTCACATAGAACATGAGAGTACACGTTAGAGACTGAAGTATTTCACATAGAACATGAGAGTACACGTTAGAGACTCAGGTATTTGACATAGAACATGAGAGTACACGTTAGAGACTCAGGTATTTGACATAGAACATGAGAGTACACGTTAGAGACTGAGGCATTTGACATAGAACATGAGAGTACACGTTAGAGACTGAGGCATTTGACATAGAACATGAGAGTACACGTTAGAGACTGAGGCATTTGACATAGAACATGAGAGTACACGTTAGAGACTGAGGCATTTGACATAGAACATGAGAGTACACGTTAGAGACTGAAGTATTTCACATAGAACATGAGAGTACACGTTAGAGACTCAGGTATTTCACATAGAACATGAGAGTACACGTTAGAGACTGAAGTATTTCACATAGAACATGAGAGTACACGTTAGAGACTGAAGTATTTGACATAGAACATGAGAGTACACGTTAGAGACTGAGGTATTTCACATAGAACATGAGAGTACACGATAGAGACTGAGGTATTTCACATAGAACATGAGAGTACACGTTAGAGACTGAGGTATTTCACATAGAACATGAGAGTACACGTTAGAGACTCAGGTATTTCACATAGAACATGAGAGTACACGATAGAGACTGAAGTATTTCACATAGAACATGAGAGTACACGTTAGAGACTGAAGTATTTCACATAGAACATGAGAGTACACGTTAGAGACTGAAGTATTTGACATAGAACATGAGAGTACACGTTAGAGACTGAGGTATTTGACATAGAACATGAGAGTACACGTTAGAGACTGAAGTATTTGACATAGAACATGAGAGTACACGTTAGAGACTGAGGTATTTGACATAGAACATGAGAGTACACGTTAGAGACTGAGGCATTTGACATAGAACATGAGAGTACACGTTAGAGGGCAGTGGTGCCTCTGGACACACAGGACATATGGAGTGTTGTGGACAAATACAAAGTCTGTTTGAGACTTCTTCTGTAGTTTGTTTACATTAATGTAAGACAAATGTATTCAGTTTTTCATCCAGTCATGTTTTCAAATGAAAATAAGGCATTATCTGTAAAATTACATGCAAATCTGAAAAATGGACCGAGGGGATTTCGGATCGTTTGGTATTTGAGTAAACTAGATCTTACTGAAAATTGACATAATGTCATATATTAGAGTTAAAACTCAAATCCTTCTGTTGGATCAGAATCTAGTGAAGTACCTCAGTGACTGTGAAGTACTTCAGTGTACCTCAGTGTGACTACACTGTGAAGTACCTCAGTGTGACTACACTGTGAAGTACTTCAGTGTACCTCAGTGTGACTACACTGTGAAGTACCTCAGTGTGACTACACTGTGAAGTACTTCAGTGTACCTCAGTGTGACTACACTGTGAAGTACTTCAGTGTACCTCAGTGTGACTACACTGTGAAGTACCTCAGTGTGACTACACTGTGAAGTACCTCAGTACTATGAAGTACTGTGTGTCTTCTGTGAGTCGGAGCTACTGCAGGAGAAAACGGCCTTGAAGCTTCAGGGTCTTGCAAGTGGATTCTATGAAATAATAAAACATATTTAGATGCAAATTGGACAGATTTGTTGTTTCCGTGTGAAAGAATAAATGTTGAGAGTAAAAATACCAAAAAACAAAAAATGAGTCAACAAGTGAGAGTTTGTTCCTTATTTCTTTGTGTGTAAATAATATAAACGGGTCCAATTATTATCATTGCTCAAAGTGGCTTGATAATTGTCTGCATTCTAAACTGCATTACACTATATTCTCAGCACCGCTGCCCTTTGCTCTTCTTTTCATGACAAACAGCAGCTCGAACAAAACCTTTGTCATTATTGTTCTTAGTTCTGCTTAGCTGGTCATTGTGTCACACGTGTTTGGAGCCATAACAGCTGTAGATCACAGTCTGCAGCGCGTGCGCAGAGGAAACCAGACCCAACACCCTTTCACAATAAAAGACACGCATACTAGAAAACCGCTTTGAGAGAAATTCCAATCCACATCAACTTCTATAAGAAACACGAAGTCATTTAACGTGATGAAACACATCAGTCTTTGAGCCAGACTCCTGTTTCACGTGGATAGTACCGTTACATTTACTCGAGTAACTTTGAGTAGCGCCTTTACTTTGACACGCGCTGTGATGTCAGGAAGTTGTTCTTGGCGAGTTCGTGTGCGGCTTCACGCGCCTGCACGGTTCTGCAGGAGCATGCGCGCGCACACACACTCACGCACCATCAGGCCTGCTGCGCGTGCGTGGCGTGTGATGAGCATGTGGGTGACCGCGCGCTGACTTTGTGACCGTGAGCTTTGCAAAAAACCCTCTTTTTGCTTCCACCTCCGGTCACGCGGGGATGCTCCGTACCCCCCTCCGTGCACCCTGCGTACCCCCTCCGGACCCCCTCCGTCGCCGCCCGGGATGATGCTGTTGCTCCTGCGGCGTGTCTGGCTCCCGGACCACACCGCCCTTTACGTCTCATGAATCGCCAAACAAACGCGTCGTGTGGCTCGTACTCGCAGTGACCGCGCGTGGACGGACGGGATGCCGCGCCGCGACTGACGCCGCCGCGACACGTCAATGTTCCTTTGCGCAGAACCTCCAAAATGGGGAATAGTTTCTCCAATCTGGCCGCGTTCCAGTCCCTGCACATAGTCATGCTCGGGCTGGACTCCGCGGGGAAGACCACCGTGCTCTACCGGCTCAAATTCAACGAGTTCGTCAACACGGTGCCCACCATCGGCTTCAACACCGAGCGCATCCGCCTCGGGGGCGCGGGGGCCTCCCGGGGGATCAGCTGCCACTTCTGGGACGTGGGGGGCCAGGAGAAGCTGCGGCCCCTGTGGAAGCCGTACAGCCGCTGCACGGACGGGATCGTGTACGTGGTGGACTCGGTGGACGCGGAGCGGCTGGAGGAGGCGCGCACGGAGCTGCACAAGATCACGCGCTTCTCGGAGAACCAGGGCACGCCGCTGCTGGTCATCGCCAACAAGCAGGACCTGCCCAAGGCGCTGGACGTGGGCGAGATCGAGCAGCAGTTGGCGCTGGGGGAGCTCAGCCCGGGCACGCCGTACCACGTCCAGCCCGCGTGCGCCATCATCGGGGAGGGCCTCCACGAGGGCATGGATACACTGTACGAGATGATCGTGAAGAGGAGGAAGTCCCTCAAGCAGAAGAAGAAGAAGCCGTGAGGAAGAGGCAAGAGGAGGAGGTCACACGTCTGGGATTAGAGCTCATAAAAGACATGTTTCATTTAGAGAGGAACATTTGACTTCACACTGGGACATTCAAGGAGCCAATAGCTGTCTGCCATGGTTGTGATCATCTCAGACATCTGCCAGTGTGAATGGGCCAAGGACAAATGTGAAGTATTAATCATTGATCGGTTCAGTTTATATTTGAACGATGACACCTTCCCTCCACCTCAGATCGACACCAGGGGCTCTGTAGAACTCTGTAGAACTCTGTAGACCTCTGTAGAACTCTGTAGACCTCTGTAGACCTCTGTAGAACTCTGTAGACCTCTGTAGACCTCTGTAGAACTCTGTAGAACTCTGTAGACCTCTGTAGACCTCTGTAGACCTCTGTAGACCTCTGTAGAACTCTGTAGAACTCTGTAGAACTCTGTAGACCTCTGTAGAACTCTGTAGACCTCTGTAGACCTCTGTAGAACTCTGTAGACCTCTGTAGAACTCTGTAGAACTCTGTAGACCTCTGTAGAACTCTGTAGACCGCTGTAGACCTCTGTAGAACTCTGTAGACCGCTGTAGAACTCTGTAGAACTCTGTAGACCGCTGTAGACCTCTGTAGAACTCTGCAGAACTCTGTAGACCTCTGTAGAACTCTGCAGAACTCTGTAGACCTCTGTAGAACTCTGCAGAACTCTGTAGAACTCTGTAGAACTCTGTAGACCTCTGTAGACCTCTGTAGAACTCTGTAGAACTCTGTAGACCTCTGTAGAACTCTGTAGAACTCTGTAGAACTCTGTAGAACTCTGTAGACCGCTGTAGACCTCTGTAGAACTCTGCAGAACTCTGTAGACCTCTGTAGAACTCTGCAGAACTCTGTAGAACTCTGCAGAACTCTGTAGAACTCTGTAGAACTCTGCAGAACTCTGTAGACCTCTGTAGAACTCTGCAGAACTCTGTAGACCTCTGTAGAACTCTGTAGACCTCTGTAGAACTCTGCAGAACTCTGTAGACCTCTGTAGAACTCTGTAGACCTCTGTAGAACTCTGTAGAACTCTGTAGACCTCTGTAGAACTCACCACAGACGTAACGTTGGGTGCTTTTCTCTCATTTCTCTCAGCAAAGAGAAGAGCACTAAATCAAACGACTCGACAGTGAATTCTGTCAACTTCAAAGACTGAACCAGGCACGAGCCACAACATGGATTCAAAGCGTAGCCAAAGTAGCCTTAAACTGTGAACACGGATTCAGTTCTCTTCATTCAAGTTTGAGCCACATTTGAAACCGGATGGAGTCGGTACAGTTCACGTTATAAACATGCAAATAGTGCCTCTAAAAACCTGATTCATAACGGACTCTCGTGAGGATATGTGTGCTGCTGGTGCGAGAACAAGAGCTCATTTGGAACAATTGTATATCACATAAACAAGCCACATGTGGTGCTTAAAGGTGCACTATGTCACTATGTCACCTTTAAGCACCCAGAAGGTGTCATTGTTCTTGCTGTTCCACTAAGCGGACTCACTCCAGACGGATCTGTGTCTCAGTTTGTCACGTGAATCCGTCAGAGAAGCCGTCAGGACGTTAAAAAGATACTTCACTCTGATTGGTTGAAGCGCCGCAGAAGCAGAAAAATCTATATTATGTTAAATCCAGAGTTCAGAAAAGCCACGCCCTCTTTCTCCTCCACAAACAAAATAGTTCATATTCCTCCTGAAATAGACTGACGTACGGTCGCCGGCGCCGCCACGTTTGTTTTGACTTAAGTCCAAACAATGCTGCTCTGTGATTAGCTCCAGCCCCTAAATACCTAATGTGATTGGCTCGTTAAACCAAGGTTAATGTTCCACGGTACGGCATTAAATATTGTATCATGCATTTATTCAGCTATTGTCATCGCTCATAAATGGAAAAAACATGTATTCTTACTGTAAGCGGGCACACTTCTCCACAGATCTGACTTGTAACGTCTGGAGGCGTCTCCGTGGAGATGCATTTAAATTGAATGCCACACTGGGCAACATTCAAGGCTAAGCAATATTATCTCCATAGAGACATAACGGTGGACAACGTGCTGGAAATGTCTTTGTTTTTGGACAGATTGAAGCGTGCCGTACCGACGCGACCCACTGCTTGAGAAACACTGCATATGGAGCATAATCCATCCCTATAATAAGTATGTATTTGACTGTTTAATTAACCTGGTTTGCAAAATGTAGCCTAACTAAGAAGTGCATAAGAGAAGAAGACTTTTGGGAGACAGAATGTATTTAACTTGTTGTAATGTTCATGATCGCGGCTGTGAAACGCATGGCAGCCCCAGCTCTGGAGCGGGAGAGGAGCAGAACCAAGGCCAAACTGTCCATATGCCAAAATATCAATAAGAGTAAACTATTTTTGACATGAATGACTGTTGTGTTTGGTTTTTGATTCAACAGCAGCAGCAGCAGCAGCAGCAGCAGGTGAACTGTAGCTCCTCTTTCCTCCAGCAGAGGGCGCTGTTGTCACGTCTGGTGGAGCTTTACTGTCAACATTTTTATACCAGTAACAGTTTAATTTCATCATTTATCATTGACTGTAAGCTATTAGTTATTAAAGCACAGGGATTTGTCCAACACACACTCTTCCCACTGAATACATCATTCATAAAGTATTTTCATTTCCATAAATATAATCTTCTGTCTGAGCTCGTTCTACTGAATGAAGCTCCAATTCTGGGATAAATGTGACATAGTCTCTGGTGTTTCATGATCCCAGCCTCATCCGAGTGCCTTTTGTTTTGAATTGTGCAACTTTTACTTTCAATCTTGGTTATATTTAGACTTTTAAAGTTTGGATCGACGCTGAGCAGTTGGATTTCTTCAGAATATTGTAGAATCTGAGCCATGAACTGCCAAAGTACAACAGTCAGCAACGCCTGGTTCTGACTGTTGTTTGTGCTTTGTTATCTCATCTGAGTTTATGATGGGGTCATGTGGGGTCATTCAGAGTTCAAGTGGGCATCAGAGGTCAGCCCTGGTTCTGTGGGGGTCAGACTGTTGAAGCTCTCCTCTATCAGGGGCCTAATACCTAATCCAAATGATGTGTTAGTGGTTTCCAGTGGGGCCCCAACCCTCTGCTGCTTGGCTCCTGGAGGCCCCTTTGAAAAATAGGCTAATGAAAAGTGGTGAACTGGAGCCCAGTAATGCGGACCCCTGGAATAACATCTTCTAAACCACAGTCTTGTGGAAATGGTGTAAGTTTTGTGAGTTGAATAGTTGGATAGAGCCTGATGTAGAGAGTTACAGTAGAGTCTGTGGAGCAGAGAGTTAATTATTACTGAAGCTGAACACATTGTTCCTGGTCCAGACATTCAGACTGTTTAAATATAACCTTCATGCAGCCCTGACCCTCACAGACCTATGTTCTCCCTGAAGCTTTTATCAACTACAAAAGAGACTAGTGTTTCATGACACAGATCATCCTCTGCTGTAGAGGAAAGAGCATTGGTGAGATGTGTGCGGGTGAAATCTTGACCTTTCTATTATTTTATTATTTATTATCTACATTCTATTATGCAGCCTCCTGTTTCCTGTTGACCACAGGACGCCACGTTGTTTTGCTGGAGAATATTTGGAGTTTACTTTGAAGTGTGTAAGTCCTCTGCACATCACTCTTCTTCACTCCTTTGTTTGCAGCAGGTCTGAGATTGAAAAACGAGAGTTGGTGACTTACAAGAGGTCAGCAGCCTGTGAACAATGCCCTTATACACAACCTCTGCACGTCAACTCATGCAGCTAATTACTGGAGACACCAGAAGAATACACTCGGTTTAGTTCTTCGTAACGCGCGCACGTCGCGGTCAAGGATGGATTATTGGCTCATTTCCCAACCATTAGATGAGAATGTCCATTATCATTCTATTGTTGGAGATTCTAAGCAGGAAAAAAGATGGTTTGAAAGTTAAAGAGGCTATTTTTGTTTCAAAAAAAGAAAGACCATCATTAAATGGGAATGGGGGGGTTAAGATTCAAACTTCCTGTTGTTTATGATTGAATTTTGAATCCCTGGAGCGGTAGATGCCCAGGGCATTCTGATGCTAATCAGGCACTTAGGGAAGAGAAAGAGAGTGAGCCAGGGACATAAGGGAGACTAATAGCCCATTAAAGGACTGATAGTAAACAAGAGGAGAGTTTGAGGCCCGGTGGGCGGGGCCTACCACAGATTAGGATAAATATCTGATTTGAGAATGACTCTTGGATGAGTCCAGATGATACAACTACATATTTTTTCTACAAATAAAGCAGATCCTGTTGTTTGAGACAAGTGCATTGTTATGCAACGATTATAAACCGTTAGCCCTGGTTTATGCAATACTGTCCACTGACTATTCCAAAGCCTTTGATTCAATTGAAAATTATTTTTTATTTCAAACATTAAAGCATTTTGGATTTGATAAAATAAAAATAAAATGTTTGACACTCAAATTCACAGTTTTGTCTCTTTCAACTCCGAAATAACACAGAGGATGTAGAAGAAAAAAAACGTTTCCTCACCCTCCGCGGGTGGTCTCTCTATTTCTCCCCTTTCAACCTCGGGTACCAGAGGCCCCTGGGAGCTTGAGGGTTCTTCAGTATCTTTGCTGTTCCTGCACTTTTCTAGACCGAGATGTCTCCTCTGACCCTTGAGACACCACTATGTCTCACTATTACCATTCTGTCTGTCTGTATCTGGAAGTCCCAGAGGACCTTGGCTCGGTCGGTCTCCACCATCTTTGGAGCTGTTTCCCACCTTGTCCTTGGGGTCTCCAGCCCGTATTCTGCACAGATGTTCCTGGACACTATACCAGCTCCTGGTGATGGCGCTCCATGTGTGCTGTTCTTGCAGCATCTTACACCTGCAGTTATGTGTGGGATGGTCTCAGGGGCCCCTTTGCACAGCCTACATCTTGGGTCTTGTCTGGTGTGGTAGATCCGGGCCTCTATTGATCTGGTGTTCAGGGCCTGCTCCTGTGTTGCCATGATCGGGCCTCTGTGCGGTCCTTCAGGCCTGTCGGTGTCGTCCCTCATTCGTTCTGGAGTGTTCCATTGTAGAAAAAGATTCAGTTGTGTCATCTGGATTCTGTCTTTTGAAAAAACTATACGTTTTGATACTCAGCCAAGAGTCATTCTCAATCTGCGAATCAAGACCAGGAACTCTGTGTTTACTATCAGGAATAGGTTGCTGAAAGCCCATTAAAGGACTGCCTCCTGAGCGCCTCCCTGGGGAGGTGTTTCGGGCACATCGCACCGGGAAGAGGCCCCAGGGAAGAGGCCCCAGGGAAGAGGCCCCAGGGAAGACCCAGGACACACTGGAGGGACTATGTCTCTCTGGCCTGGGAACACCTCAGGATCCCCCCCCGGAAGAGTTGGAGGAAGTGTTTGGGGAGAGGGAAGTCTGGGAGTCCCCGCTTAGACTGTTGCCTCCGCGACCCGGCCCCGGAGATGCGGGAGAAGATGGATAAGTGTCTTAACCTGCTGCAGGTTAAGTTACATCTGTAACTCGGTGTCTGTGTCACAGCTTTCTTTTTTTTTTCATTTATTTGAGCAACTCAGAGAAAGAACTGGACGAGAAGTGAAGTTTTGCACTTTCATGGGAACCGGAACTAGCAGGGCTTGTTCTGAAAAGGGCCGGTCCTGAAAAGACGACAGTGTGAACTCATTATTTTCTTTTGCTAAAACCTGTAAAAGTATTTTATTTAACATGTTGCATATATCAACGATACGAAGTTAATAACTTCCTGTTTTAAGGAGTGCATTTTAATTTGAAAAGCTGCTTCTTGTTTAGCGCTTTGGCAATAGCTTGATATAAAATGACGATAAAAAAGCAGGGTCGGGGCAGAAAAAGTTAAAACGGAGATAAATCCAAATTTTCTTTGTATTAGCTGTGGTTGTGCTTTGTATAATGTGCGTTTTATGTTGCATAAATCAAAATTGTAATAGTTTGTGTACCAAGGTCCATGCTATTTTATTTTTGTGCTAAACACAGTTATTTGATGTGTAATTATTACGATCTTTTAACAAGCTAACGTTGTTTTGCTGAGCTGTAAGAGCATTTAGGACATTAAGGGCATTTAGGACATTTAGGGCATTTAGGGCATTTAGGACATTTAGGACATATAGGACATATAGGACATTTAGGACATTTAGGGCGTTTAGGGCATTTACACCCTTTTGATCTCCCTGTAATAACGTACTTGTCCGACAGGGGGGGCTCACGCACAGACACACTGCTCTGTCCACAGCTCTGTCCTCTGTTCACACCGCTGTCCACAGTTCCACAGCACAGTCCTCTGTCCGCAGCTCTGTCCTCTGTCCGCAGCTCTGTCCTCTGTCCTCTGTCTCCTGTTCGCTGTGGGTCGATCACGGAGTGCGTCATGTCTTCAGACAAACCCAGCTCTCTGCTCTTCTTTGTCAACGGCAAGAAGGTAATTCCAAACTTCTAATTTTGCAAAACGTCACGTCTTGACATGTGTCTCACCCTCTCGTGCGAACTGACCATGTAATGGATGAATTATGGAACTGACGTGTTTCTTTAGCCGCAGTCGCATTTGTGAACATTCCTTGAACACGTGACTGTGAACTCTTGCACGGAATCTGGAGTTTCTGTCCCGACTTGACCCTGTCCCGACTTGACCCTGTCCCGACTTGACCCTGTCCCCCGATCTTTACTCGTGCATGTGCAGAATAGACGTGCCTCGTGCGTTGGACTAGTTGTAAATATGTAATCCTGTTTTATCAGAGCAATTTAATGTGGTGTGAAGTTCAATATGTTCAAAGTATTCTTGTCAAAGGGTTTTTATTGACGCCATAAAATTAAAATGACCTTCCAGCCTCTTTCATTTGCACATTGGTTTATTGTCTACATTGAGCAGGTCAAACAAAGCTGTGACGAGTTATTTTAGTAGATGCTTATTTTGTATTGTTGTTACTGAAATCTCCTCTGGACCCGAACAAGAAATATTACAATCACAAAGTATGAGTGTCATGACTGAGCGTTATGGTGTTCACAAAGCTCCGGGTCAGGCAGTGGCTTGACTAAAGTAAACTGTCCCCCCTGTGTCCCCCCCCTGTGTCGTCCCCCGTGTCACCCCCTGTGTCGTCCCCCGTGTCACCCCCTGTGTCCTCCCCCGTGTCACCCCCTGTGTCCTCCCCCGTGTCACCCCCTGTGTCACCCCCCCGTGTCGCCCCCTGTGTCACCCCCCCGTGTCGCCCCCCGTGTCACCCCTGTGTCCCCCCTGTGTCGCCCCCCGTGTCACCCCCTGTGTCCTCCCCCGTGTCACCCCCTGTGTCACCCCCCCGTGTCGCCCCCCGTGTCACCCCTGTGTCCCCCCTGTGTCGCCCCCCGTGTCACCCCTGTGTCCTGTGTCCCCCCCCCGTGTCGCCCCCCCCGTGTCGCCCCCCCGTGTCGCCCCCCCGTGTCCCCCCCGTGTCGCCCCCCCGTGTCGCCCCCCGTGTCGCCCCCCGTGTCCCCCCCGTGTCGCCCCCCCGTGTCGCCCCCCGTGTCCCCCCCGTGTCGCCCCCCGTGTCCCCCCCGTGTCGCCCCCCGTGTCCCCCCCGTGTCCCCCCCGTGTCGCCCCCCGTGTCCCCCCCGTGTCGCCCCCCGTGTCCCCCCCGTGTCGCCCCGTGTCTTTATTGTCAGTGCACTTTTTTAACAATAATTCCATGTTTTATGAATGAAACTCCTGGATTAAAACAGTCTGGTCTGAACAGCTGCAGGGTCACATCAAGGGAAAAGGGGGAACTGTAGTTCTAAATAAAAGTACTTTTTTCACACCACGTTTGCGTCTCCAGGTTGAAGAGCAGAACCCCGATCCAGAGACCACGCTGCTGTCCTACCTACGAGACAAACGTATCCTTTTCACTTTTTAGTTCCATTAAAGGTGCACTATGTAACCTTTCTGCTTGTCGCCATGGAGATGTCCAAATTCTACCTTTTCTATCTTGCTTTTATTTCGACGGTCTCTGCGTTTCTTTGCCATAATCCCCTACACGTGTTTCCATATCTCTTTCGATTTCTCGTGGCGTTCCTTGACCACGCCCAGTGCGTCTGACCGGGACCAAGTACGGCTGTGGAGGCGGAGCCTGTGGGGCCTGCACCGTCATGCTGTCCCGCTACCAGCCGCGCACCAAGACCCTCCTGTATCCTTCTGCTGCTCTCTCAAAGTGACAGCTCAAGTCCTTCTAATCGTCACTATGTTTGGTGCATTATCCATATGGCAAATATTTATCATAGTTTTACATTAGTCGAGATGCAGTTTGTGAGTTATAAGACGTAATCTTTCTGTCATCACCACATTTAAGTTTAAACAGTAACTCAACAAAATAAAGACAGATATTATTATTTGTCAAATCATATCTGTAATTGATGTGGATTTTGGCCCTTGTTAAAGATATGGTTGCTAGGTAACAGCTGTGGAGTGTACCTATGTCACATCTGCTGCTCATGTCCAACCAGGAAGTGCAATTATAAACTTCCACCAGAGAAAATATATCTGCAGATCTGAGCCAGGTCCAGGACTCGCTGCTGCTGCTGTTCTGACTGAACCAAACCAAAGAAAACTAATGTGAATTAAAGACTTTAAATTAAGCAAACATTAGAATGTCAGAGAAGTCTGAGTTCCACCAGTGGTACACATACCGTAGTTTGAGAAACACTCGTGCACTTTAAAGGGCCGATGTAAATTCAACTATAATATTTAAAGATGTTTGAATGTCGTTTCCTCATTATAAACATACATATTTCATTCATGTGTATTCACTTTGTAACATCTGTGGTAAAATATGTTATTGCTTCAGAATCAGAGTCAGAAAAGGTTTATTTCCATCGTCATTGAACACATTTCACAAACATATGAACTTGTCTCAGCGTTAAGGTGCCACATAAAACAATGAACAATCAAATAATAATAATAATAATAATAATAGCAATGTCTAGAGCAGGGGTGGGCAATTATTTTCCTCCCAGGGCCATATTGGAATCCAGGCCAGTAGTGGAGGGCCGGCCCGCCATCATTGTGTGAAAAAAAATAAAATAAAATATCACTTTTCTGTCAAATATAGGCTATTTAATTCATTACACGTCATATTTATTAAGGATACAAGTGCAGACAGATGCCTGAGGGAAAAAGAAATAAATAAAATATTACTTGGACAAGCTTGGCGGGCCGGATTGAAAGGCGCTGCGGGCCGTAGTTTGCCCACCCCTGGTCTAAAGAGTCAAATATGGCATGCATAAATTAAGAATTTACTAATAAAATAAAAAAATAAACCTCAGTATGTAAACAAATATTTCCACAAACATTTACTGATGGTCAGAAATGGTGCAGAACGTGATCAGTGCGTGAAAAGTATTTAAGGTTTAATTATAGTTAAAGTGAAAGTGTTTTAGAAGTGTTCATGAGTCCAACAGCAGAGGGAGGTTCTGGGCCTGAGGGGAGTGGCCTCCTGCCTGAGGGGAGTGGCCTCCTGCCTGAGGGGAGTGGCCTCCTGCCTGAGGGGAGTGGCCTCTTGCCTGAGGGGAGTGGCCTCTTGCCTGAGGGGAGTGGCCTCTTGCCTGAGGGGAGTGGCCTCCTGCCTGAGGGGAGTGGCCTCCTGCCTGAGGGGAGTGGCCTCTTGCCTGAGGGGAGTGGCCTCTTGCCTGAGGGGAGTGGCCTCCTGCCTGAGGGAGGGGAGTGGCCTCCTGCCTGAGTGGAGTGGCTCAAATAGCCCGTGTCCAGAGTGAGAAGTGTACCTCAAATAATCCACAGTATTGCATTAAACCGTCTCCATGGAGACAAGTCCCATAGGCCAAGTTCTGTCTCTGGCTGGACCTGTCGCTGCTGCTGCTCAAACTCAACATGAGCTGAAGGACAAAGGACACAGTCACAAGAAAGCATCTGACTCAATGCCACACACTTGGATCATTGAATGTTTGGAGCTGTACAACATCAATGGGCCCCTAAGAGCCTTCATAGGGAACTCGATGAAGTTGTGGAAAACCAGCCTCGAGGCCAATGGCCAGACACTTGCACAAGTGACAATCAAATGTGGCATAGACCAATGTGATGCGCTGTCCCCACTGCTGCTCTGCAGAGGTCTGAACCCCCTCACAGAGGGAATGTGGTCCACACAGAGGGGGAGGTGGTCCACACAGAGGGGGAGGTGGTCCACACAGAGGGGGAGGTGGTCCACACAGAGGGGAGGTGGTCCACACAGAGGGGGAGGTGGTCCACACAGAGGGGGAGTTGGTCCACACAGAGGGGAGGTGGTCCACACAGAGGGGGAGGTGGTCCACACAGAGGGGGAGGTGGTCCACACAGAGGGGGAGTTGGTCCACACAGAGGGGGAGGTGGTCCACACAGAGGGGGAGTTGGTCCACACAGAGGGGGAGTTGGTCCACACAGAGGGGGAGTTGGTCCACACAGAGGGGGAGTTGGTCCACACAGAGGGGGAGGTGGTCCACACAGAGGAGGTCTCAGTCAGTTGTACTGTTCTTATGTACAGGCTGAAAAATCCTTAGAAAGGAATAAATATGTGACTTACTTGCATATTAGTTCCCATAAACTACAAATAAATGTTTTGAAGCTAGATTATTTTGAAAGTTTTGCAGTATGTTGGAACCTCTTCAGGGTCTTGTTTTATATGTTAGACTAATCACCAAACTAATTTGTTTTATGCCTGATTCCAAAGAAATGTGCATCTTTTCTCAGATAATCATCCGTGTGACGAGCCTGACAGCACCGTGTGACCACCCTCAGTCTGTCTCTTCTACTGTCACTTCCTCATCCACCCCTAGTGCCCCCTAGTGCCCCTAGTGCCCCCTAGTGCCCCTAGTGCCCCCTAGTGCCCCCTAGTGCCCCTAGTGCCCCCTAGTGCCCCCTAGTGCCCCCTTGTGCCCCTAGTGCTCACATCTGGTCATGACAGTGTTGGTGATGCTGCTGTGATTGCAAAAGCACAACTAGTATTTGCATCAATTCAGGTTTTGAAGTTTTCATTTCTTGTTTATTCCATTTCATTTTCCCTGGACATTTTCTCACTTAGGGAAATGTTTTATTTGTTTTCTAACTTTTGTTTCTCTGTCCTGGCCGCGCGACATAAACATAGAGATTAGACCGGCTCCTCGTGAATTAAGCTCATCACTGCTACGATCGGAGCGTTGGGACCTGAACATGGAATATTTAAACGTGTGATTGACATGTTTTTAATGAGGAAACATCTGTGAAAAGTGATTGTATAAAAACTGAAAAGTCTGTTGTGGGAAAAAAGGTGAATTAAAATGAAACTTGCCGTCTTCATGAGTCGACGGGCCGATGTCTCCTTAACTGTGGTCAGTCACGTGTCGGCCACGGCCTGTCTCCTGCCCATCTGCCAGCTCCACGGGGCAGCGGTCACCACCGTGGAGGGCGTCGGCAGCACCAAGACACGCCTCCACCCCGTTCAGGTCAGAGGTCACTTAAACACGCCTCCACCCCGTTCAGGTCAGAGGTCACCTAAACACGCCTCCACCCCGTTCAGGTCAGGGGTCACCTAAACACACCTCCACCCCGTTCAGGTCAGAGGTCACCTAAACACGCCTCCACCCCGTTCAGGTCAGGAGTCACCTAAACACACCTCCACCCCGTTCAGGTCAGAGGTCACCTAAACACACCTCCACCCCGTTCAGGTCAGAGGTCACCTAAACACGCCTCCACCCCGTTCAGGTCAGGAGTCACCTAAACACACCTCCACCCCGTTCAGGTCAGGGGTCACCTAAACACGCCTCCACCCCGTTCAGGTCAGGAGTCACCTAAACACGCCTCCACCCCGTTCAGGTCAGAGGTCACCTAAACACACCTCCACCCCGTTCAGGTCAGGGGTCACCTAAACACGCCTCCACCCCGTTCAGGTCAGGGGTCACCTAAACACACCTCCACCCCGTTCAGGTCAGGGGTCACCTAAACACGCCTCCACCCCGTTCAGGTCAGGAGTCACCTAAACACGCCTCCACCCCGTTCAGGTCAGAGGTCACCTAAACACGCCTCCACCCCGTTCAGGTCAGGAGTCACCTAAACACACCTCCACCCCGTTCAGGTCAGAGGTCACCTAAACACACCTCCACCCCGTTCAGGTCAGAGGTCACCTAAACACGCCTCCACCCCGTTCAGGTCAGGAGTCACCTAAACACACCTCCACCCCGTTCAGGTCAGGGGTCACCTAAACACGCCTCCACCCCGTTCAGGTCAGGAGTCACCTAAACACGCCTCCACCCCGTTCAGGTCAGAGGTCACCTAAACACGCCTCCACCCCGTTCAGGTCAGGGGTCACCTAAACACGCCTCCACCCCGTTCAGGTCAGGGGTCACCTAAACACGCCTCCACCCCGTTCAGGTCAGGAGTCACCTAAACACGCCTCCACCCCGTTCAGGTCAGGGGTCACCTAAACACGCCTCCACCCCGTTCAGGTCAGGAGTCACCTAAACACGCCTCCACCCCGTTCAGGTCAGGGGTCACCTAAACACGCCTCCACCCCGTTCAGGTCAGGAGTCACCTAAACACACCTCCACCCCGTTCAGGTCAGAGGTCACCTAAACACACCTCCACCCCGTTCAGGTCAGAGGTCACCTAAACACGCCTCCACCCCGTTCAGGTCAGGAGTCACCTAAACACACCTCCACCCCGTTCAGGTCAGGGGTCACCTAAACACGCCTCCACCCCGTTCAGGTCAGGAGTCACCTAAACACGCCTCCACCCCGTTCAGGTCAGAGGTCACCTAAACACGCCTCCACCCCGTTCAGGTCAGGGGTCACCTAAACACGCCTCCACCCCGTTCAGGTCAGGGGTCACCTAAACACGCCTCCACCCCGTTCAGGTCAGGAGTCACCTAAACACGCCTCCACCCCGTTCAGGTCAGGGGTCACCTAAACACGCCTCCACCCCGTTCAGGTCAGGAGTCACCTAAACACGCCTCCACCCCGTTCAGGTCAGGGGTCACCTAAACACGCCTCCACCCCGTTCAGGTCAGGAGTCACCTAAACACGCCTCCACCCCGTTCAGGTCAGGGGTCACCTAAACACGCCTCCACCCCGTTCAGGTCAGAAGTCACATAAACACGCCTCCACCCCGTTTAGGTCAGGGGTCACCTAAACACGCCTCCACCCCGTTCAGGTCAGAAGTCACCTAAACACACCTCCACCCCGTTCAGGTCAGAGGTCACCTAAACACGCCTCCACCCCGTTCAGGTCAGAGGTCACCTAAACACGCCTCCACCCCGTTCAGGTCAGAGGTCACCTAAACACGCCTCCACCCCGTTCAGGTCAGAGGTCACCTAAACACGCCTCCACACCGTTCAGGTCAGAGGTCACCTAAACACGCCTCCACCCCGTTCAGGTCAGAGGTCACCTAAACACGCCTCCACCCCGTTCAGGTCAGAGGTCACCTAAACACGCCTCCACCCCGTTCAGGTCAGAGGTCACCTAAACACGCCTCCACACCGTTCAGGTCAGGAGTCACCTAAACACGCCTCCACCCCGTTCAGGTCAGGGGTCACCTAAACACGCCTCCACCCCGTTCAGGTCAGAGGTCACCTAAACACGCCTCCACCCCGTTCAGGTCAGAGGTCACCTAAACACGCCTCCACACCGTTCAGGTCAGGAGTCACCTAAACACGCCTCCACCCCGTTCAGGTCAGAGGTCACCTAAACACACCTCCACCCCGTTCAGGTCAGAGGTCACCTAAACACGCCTCCACCCCGTTCAGGTCAGGAGTCACCTAAACACACCTCCACCCCGTTCAGGTCAGAGGTCACCTAAACACGCCTCCACCCCGTTCAGGTCAGAGGTCACCTAAACACGCCTCCATCCCGTTCAGGTCAGAGGTCACCTAAACACACCTCCACCCCGTTCAGGTCAGGGGTCACCTAAACACGCCTCCACCCCGTTCAGGTCAGAGGTCACCTTAACACGCCTCCACCCCGTTCAGGTCAGGGGTCACCTAAACACGCCTCCACCCCGTTCAGGTCAGGGGTCACCTAAACACGCCTCCACCCCGTTCAGGTCAGAGGTCACCTAAACACGCCTCCACCCCGTTCAGGTCAGAGGTCACCTAAACACGCCTCCACACCGTTCAGGTCAGGAGTCACCTAAACACGCCTCCACCCCGTTCAGGTCAGAGGTCACCTAAACACGCCTCCACCCCGTTCAGGTCAGAGGTCACCTAAACACACCTCCACCCTGTTCAGGTCAGGAGTCACCTAAACCCGCCTCCACCCCGTTCAGGTCAGGGGTCACCTAAACACGCCTCCACCCCGTTCAGGTCAGGGGTCACCTAAACACGCCTCCACCCCGTTCAGGTCAGGGGTCACCTAAACACGCCTCCACCCCGTTCAGGTCAGAGGTCACCTAAACACGCCTCCACCCCGTTCAGGTCAGAGGTCACCTAAACACGCCTCCACACCGTTCAGGTCAGGAGTCACCTAAACACGCCTCCACCCCGTTCAGGTCAGAGGTCACCTAAACACGCCTCCACCCCGTTCAGGTCAGAGGTCACCTAAACACGCCTCCATCCCGTTCAGGTCAGAGGTCACCTAAACACGCCTCCATCCCGTTCAGGTCAGGAGTCACCTAAACCCGCCTCCACCCTGTTCAGGTCAGAGGTCACCTAAACCCGCCTCCACCCCGTTCAGGTCAGAGGTCACCTAAACACGCCTCCACCCCGTTCAGGTCAGAGGTCACCTAAACACGCCTCCACCCCGTTCAGGTCAGAGGTCACCTAAACACGCCTCCACCCCGTTCAGGTCAGAGGTCACCTAAACACGCCTCCACCCCGTTCAGGTCAGGAGTCACCTAAACACGCCTCCACCCCGTTCAGGTCAGGGGTCACCTAAACACGCCTCCACCCCGTTCAGGTCAGAGGTCACCTAAACACGCCTCCACCCCGTTCAGGTCAGAAGTCACCCCGTTCAGGTCAGGGGTCACCTAAACACGCCTTCACCCCGTTTAGGTCAGGGGTCACCTAAACACGCCTCCACCCCGTTCAGGTCAGAGGTCACCTAAACACGCCTCCACCCCGTTCAGGTCAGGAGTCACATAAACACGCCTCCACCCCGTTCAGGTCAGAGGTCACCTAAACACGCCTCCACCCCATTCAGGTCAGGGGTCATCTAAACACGCCTCCACCCCGTTCAGGTCAGGGGTCACCTAAACACGCCTCCACCCCGTTCAGGTCAGGAGTCACCTAAACACGCCTCCACCCTGTTTAGGTCAGAGGTCACCTAAACACGCCTCCACCCCGTTCAGGTCAGGAATCACCTAAACACACCTCCACCCCGTTCAGGTCAGGAGTCACATAAACACGCCTCCACCCCGTTCAGGTCAGGGGTCACCTAAACACGCCTCCACCCCGTTTAGGTCAGGGGTCACCTAAACACGCCTCCACCCCGTTCAGGTCAGGGGTCACCTAAACACGCCTCCACCCCGTTCAGGTCAGAGGTCACCTAAACACGCCTCCACCCCGTTCAGGTCAGGAGTCACCTAAACACGCCTCCACCCCGTTCAGGTCAGGAGTCACCTAAACACGCCTCCACCCTGTTCAGGTCAGCGGTCACCTAAACACGCCTCCACCCCGTTCAGGTCAGGGGTCACCTAAACACGCCTCCACCCCGTTCAGGTCAGGAGTCACCTAAACACGCCTCCACCCCGTTCAGGTCAGAGGTCACCTAAACACGCCTCCACCCCGTTCAGGTCAGGAGTCACCTAAACACGCCTCCACCCTGTTCAGGTCAGAGGTCACCTAAACACGCCTCCACCCCGTTCAGGTCAGGAGTCACCTAAACACGCCTCCACCCCGTTTAGGTCAGGGGTCACCTAAACACGCCTCCACCCCGTTCAGGTCAGGGGTCACCTAAACACGCCTCCACCCCGTTCAGGTCAGGAGTCACCTAAACACGCCTCCACCCCGTTCAGGTCAGAGGTCACCTAAACACGCCTCCACCCCGTTCAGGTCAGGAGTCACCTAAACACGCCTCCACCCTGTTCAGGTCAGAGGTCACCTAAACACGCCTCCACCCCGTTCAGGTCAGGGGTCACCTAAACACGCCTCCACCCCGTTCAGGTCAGGAGTCACCTAAACACGCCTCCACCCCGTTCAGGTCAGGAGTCACCTAAACACGCCTCCACCCTGTTCAGGTCAGCGGTCACCTAAACACGCCTCCACCCCGTTCAGGTCAGGGGTCACCTAAACACGCCTCCACCCCGTTTAGGTCAGGGGTCACCTAAACACGCCTCCACCCCGTTCAGGTCAGGGGTCACCTAAACACGCCTCCACCCCGTTCAGGTCAGGAGTCACCTAAACACGCCTCCACCCCGTTCAGGTCAGAGGTCACCTAAACACGCCTCCACCCCGTTCAGGTCAGGAGTCACCTAAACACGCCTCCACCCTGTTCAGGTCAGAGGTCACCTAAACACGCCTCCACCCCGTTCAGGTCAGGGGTCACCTAAACACGCCTCCACCCCGTTCAGGTCAGGAGTCACCTAAACACGCCTCCACCCCGTTCAGGTCAGGAGTCACCTAAACACACCTCCACCCCGTTCAGGTCAGAGGTCACCTAAACACGCCTCCACCCCGTTCAGGTCAGGAGTCACCTAAACACGCCTCCACCCTGTTCAGGTCAGAGGTCACCTAAACACGCCTCCACCCCGTTCAGGTCAGGGGTCACCTAAACACGCCTCCACCCCGTTCAGGTCAGGAGTCACCTAAACACGCCTCCACCCCGTTCAGGTCAGAGGTCACCTAAACACGCCTCCACCCTGTTCAGGTCAGGAGTCACCTAAACACGCCTCCACCCCGTTCAGGTCAGGAGTCACCTAAACACGCCTCCACCCCGTTCAGGTCAGAGGTCACCTAAACACGCCTCCACCCCGTTCAGGTCAGAGGTCACCTAAACACGCCTCCACCCCGTTCAGGTCAGAGGTCACCTAAACACGCCTCCACCCCGTTCAGGTCAGGAGTCACCTAAACACGCCTCCACCCCGTTCAGGTCAGAGGTCACCTAAACACGCCTCCACCCTGTTCAGGTCAGGAGTCACCTAAACACGCCTCCACCCTGTTCAGGTCAGAGGTCACCTAAACACACCTCCACCCCGTTCAGGTCAGGGGTCACCTAAACACGCCTCCACCCCGTTCAGGTCAGAGGTCACATGCGAGTCACTTACTGTGATAATAATAACACTGTAATAATCCAGTCTGCTTTATCATTCTGGTCGTGTTTACTGACCTCGAAGCCATTTTGTGTGGCACACGTTTGGTTTCTCTTAATGCACCTTATAGTGCAGAACATACGGTAGATAAAAAGCCTTGGGTTTGACCAGCAGTCTGCACCATCGGTTCCTCTGACCACCACCGGTCAGTCACACTGACGCCACGTTTGTAGGAGGAAAGGTGCTTTAAGGACACAAGCGAGGACAGTGGACATTAGGAGAGAACTGGACGCACTAAAGAGCCTTGCGTGCAAACAAACGCACTTATATATGTATTTGTATATAAACAGATGGATATAGTCTTATTATATTGTAGCTCTGGAGCGATGCTGTGCTTGTGTTTGCAGGAGCGGATTGCTAAAGCTAACGGCTCTCAGTGCGGCTTCTGCACTCCTGGAATGGTCATGTCCATGTACACGCTGCTGAGGACCACGCCCCAGCCCAGCATGGAGGACATCAGGGCGGCTCTGGCTGGTACGTGTTAGCTCTGTATCTCTGTGTGAAGGGGTCAGCAGGAGGTCAGGGGTCACACAGGCTCACATATACAGCCCCTAATCACTCTAACATTCAGTTCTAGTCACGGAGTGTTGTTCCAGGTAATCTGTGCCGCTGCACCGGGTACAGGCCCATCCTGGACGGCTACAGGACCTTTTGTCAGGTGAGGACAACATGAACCCCATAAATCAAATGAATGAATGAATTTAACTTAATTATAACAACTTTGATGTTTACAGGAAACCAACTGCTGCCAGCTAAAGGCAAACTGTTGTCAGAGTGAAGAGAGCGGCACAGACGGAGCTGAGCACGTGAGCTGAAACCAGCCGCATCTACAAACGACGCTCATAATTATATTTCATATTTTGTGTTTCTCCAGGACAAACCACAGCTGTTTGACAAAGGAGAGTTTCAGCCTCTGGACCCAACACAAGAGCTCATCTTCCCCCCAGAACTCATCGTAAGGAACCTCCTGCACAACAACCACAATTACATCAGATCTGATTCAAATCCTTGACACGTTCCAGCAAAAATTTTGCAAAAATTGTAATGATTAATACATAATCATGATTTTTATACTGTGGCTGTTTCTTTAGCTGATGGCAGAGAGGAACACTCCCCCAGAGACACTGTCCTTCTGTGGGGAGAACATGAGCCTGATCTGCCCTGGTTCTCTGGAGGAGCTGCTGGAGCTCAAGACCAAGCACCCGGAGGCTCCTCTGCTGATGGGGAACACCCACCTGGGTCTGTACACACCTGTACCCACCTGTACCCACCTGGGTCTGTACCCCAGGGTTTACTCCAGGAGACGTTACAACCTCCTCCCCTCCTTCTCTCCTCCTCCTCCCCTCCTCCTCCCCTCCTTCTCTCCTCCTCCCTCCCTCCTCCCCTCCTTCACTCCTCCTCCTTCTCTCCTCCTCCCCTCCTTCTCCCCTCCTCCTCCCTCCTCCCCTCCTTCAATCCTCCTCCTTCTCCTCCTCCCCTCCTTCACTCCTCCTCCTTCTCCTCCTCCCCTCCTTCTCTCCTCCTCCTCCCCTCCTTCTCCCCTCCTTCACTCCTCTCCTTCTCCTCCTCCCCTCTTTCTCTCCTCCTCCCCTCCTCCCCTCCTCCTCCCTCCTCCCCTCCTTCACTCCCCCTCTCCTCCTTCAATCCTCCTCCTTCACTCCTCCTCTCCTTCTCCTCCTCCCCTCTTTCTCTCCTCCTCCCCTCCTTCTCCCCTCCTCCTCCCTCCTCCCCTCCTTCACTCCTCCTCCTCCTTCACCAACGCAGCAGCAGACCCATTAGCCACTTAAGCCTCTCCTCCTCATTTTTTGTGTCATTTTCAGTTTGCTCTGGTTGAAATACTCTTATCCCTATTTTAGGAAATATTGTTTGTTATGAAATATGTCTGTATAATGATGCTGTGTTTTTCTGTAGGTCCCAGTATTAAATTCAAAGGCGTTGTGCACACACTGATGATCTCTCCGTTCAGAGTTCAGGAGCTGTTTGAGGTCACTCACTGTCCAGAGGGTAGGTCCAGTCCGTCCACACTTAAAGAATCATGAGCAAATCCATGACTTTTAGCTTTAATTGTAAAACTGTTATCGGCTTACAATGAGGAACTTTTCTTTGTTATTAGACATGCAAAGTAATGATCCCATCTGTGGGACCTTGATGGAGGGTTTATAGAGATAGTTGTGTGTTTCAGGTGTGAGAGTGGGAGCGGGCTGCTCTCTGTCTGAGCTCCTGACTTCTCTGCAGAAGCTCATCTCTGAGAGGCCTTCAGAGCAGTCGGAGCTGTTCAGAGCTCTCACCAAACAGCTCAAGAACCTGGGCAGCCAGCAGGTCCGCAACATGGCTGTAAGTACTCTGTGTCTGGTAGGGCTGGGTATTGCCAAGACTCTCGCGATACGATACGTATCCTGATACAGGGGTCACGATACGATACGTAGCCCGATACTTGTAGTTTCTGATACAATTCCCTCATTACGATACATAACCCGATACATTTTTAAAAAAAAAGGGTCTTAAAAATTTACCAAATGGGTAATGTTTTTACTCTGGATGAGAAAATGTATAAAATGTCATGTTTATCCACGAAGCACTTATTTATAAATCCATTATAATCTAATCACTTCATACATTCAACCAACTGATCCAAATAGAAATATAAGGAACACATTCTAGTAAATACTGCATGTCTCTGCATGATCTGAACCTGCTGCATCTTCTGCAGAGGTCCACAGCTCCTTCTCACCTCGGCCCAGAGGAGCGCGGCCCAAACAGCAGATCAAAAGTACTATTCCACCTCCTTTAAAGCCTACGGGCCACAAAACTTTAAAAAAAAAAAAAAAAAAAAAAAAAAAATATATATATATATATAGTTTTATTTTTTTAGATAAAAAAATATCGATACTGTGACTCGAGTCTGTGACGATATATCGCCGTATCGATATTTTGAATACAACCCTAGTGTCTGGGTCATAACAGTGTCAGAACACACTCACCTTCACCCCATGACAGATAGTTATCTGATAATAAGTTCAATCTTCTTCAGTCTCTTGGAGGCCACATCATGAGTGCATATCCAAACTCTGACCTGAACCCTGTTTTTGCCGCTGGAAACTGCAAAATCTACGTGGCATCTGCCTGTAAGTCTAACAAAACATTTCATATATCTAAATGTTTAAGGCAGCGCCGTTTAAGAATGTGTTTTTGTAAAACGTCTTCAGCTGAGAGACGTGAGCTGCCCCTGAACCAAGAGTTCTTTGTGAGCTTTGGAAAGACCCTGGTGAGGCCTGAGGAGGTGGTGCTGTCGGTCTTCATTCCCTTCACCTCAAAGGTACTGAATAATAAGCACTTTTACTTCCTGCTCCTGTTTCTTGATGAAAACACGTGTCCTGCAGGGGGAGCTGGTGAGTGCGCTCCGTCATGCGCCCCGTAAAGAGAGCGCCTTCTCCACTGTGACCTGTGCCATGCGGGTGCTCTTCTGTGAGGGCTCCTCTGTGGTCCGTGACATCAGCCTGTTCTATGGAGGCGTGGCACCCACCACTGTCAAAGCTGCAAGGACCTGCCAAGCTCTCATCAACCAGTATGTCTTTATGTCTTTATGTCTCTATGTCTCTATGTCTCTAGTTTGATGAACAGATTTGTTATCAATATTTTGAGACATGTTTGTTTATTTCAAAATGTGAAAAAATGTCTTTGAATACTGTCTTAATCCTCTGCACTGTCCAATCCTGAGGGACTCGCTGTAAGCAGAGTCCCAGACACTTGATATTTACCACCTCCCTGTGTGCCCCCTGAGAGAGTGGAGCGAGCCCGCCCTGTCCCGGGTCTATGACGTCCTGCTGGAGGAGCTGGAGCTGCCTCCCTCTGCTCCTGGAGGGAAGGTGCAGTTCAGAAGAGTCCTGACCCTAACTCTGTTCTTCAAGTTTCACCTGGAGCTGCTGCACAAGCTCAAACACATGGTGAGCTTCTATTCTTCACCTACACACACTACTGTACTATGTCTGTTTGATTCCTGCTTCTCATTCTAGAGAAATACTGCAGTGCTCTCCTACTTCTCAAATAATGTGGTTTATTGTTTTTGCATATTGGAGCATGTTAATATAAGTTGTCCTGTCAGGGTTGGATCTCCTGTGAGGTTCCAGAGAAGCCCCTCGCTCTGCCCTCAGACATCCAGCCCAGTGTACAGCACTTCCAGGTCAGAACGTAGAAGAATATAGTACTTTATAGTACTTTTTCAGGATAAAACATCACTTTTTTTTACAGTCTGTGTCAAAGGCCCAGAGTTTCCATGATGCAGTTGGCCGGCCTGTCATGCACAAGGCGGCTCTGAGCCAGGCCACAGGAGAGGCCGTGTACTGCGATGACCTGCCTCCAACACAGGGGGAGCTCTACCTGGCTCTGGTCACCAGCTCCAGAGCCTACGCCAACATCAAGTATGTCATGGAATCAGACATACACCGATGCTATTCCGTAACACATCGAGAACACAATTCAACTTAGAATATGAAACGACACAGAAATATCAGACATTTGTATGGCAAGCTTGGGAGAAAACGCCGGAACTGATCACGCAGGCTGTGGTACGCAGCCTGCGTGATCCTCCTGCGTCTCACCCTGTTTTTTCTCATGCTGGTTGGTTTTATTAGATATTCTGGAATAGGCGGGTCACATTTCTCATTGGTCAGCCTCACATCAAGGCACTTGTTTTACAGCTGGTATTTTTCCTAGAGATCAAGCCTTGGGCAAACATTACCTAAACTCCTCTGGGCTGTCACACCCCCTCGGGTAAACATCATTTGGCCCATCTTTACGACCCCTTCACAAATGCAGTTTGTCACACACCCGTTCTTCTCTTAGACTAATGATGCAGATAAAATATCACTATAATGCAGATAAAATACATCACAGAAATATAATCATATATTCACATTTTATCACAAAGTACCAGCACTAATCCTCTACTACAAGAGCGTATAGTGTCTCTGGAGCCACAGCACGGGCCCCTCCTCACGTCTGCCTTGTGTCTGCAGGGGCCTGGATGTGTCTGCAGCTCTGCTCGTGCCTGGAGTGGTGGACGTGATCACAGCTCAAGATATTCCAGGGAAGAAAGTGCGCTCGGACTTTGGCTATGATGAAGACCTCCTGGCTCAGACTCAGGTCAAACACAGACTTTTCAATCATCTAAAACATCTGTCGACTGTGTTATATTTGACTTGTTTTGTGCAGGTGCTGTGCATTGGTCAGATGGTGTGTGCGGTGGTGGCAGACACTAGAGCTCATGCTAAAAGCGGAGCAGCCGCTGTGAGGGTCCAGTATGAAGAGCTGCCTGACCCCATCTTCACCATCGAGGTCTGTCCATCTCCTCTGTCCATCTCCTCTGTCCATGTCCTCTGTCCATCTCCTCTGTCCATGTCCTCTGTCCATGTCCTCTGTCCATCTCCTCTGTCCATGTCCTCTGTCCATCTCCTCTGTCCATGTCCTCTGTCCATGTCCTCTGTCCATCTCCTCTGTCCATGTCCTCTGTCCATCTCCTCTGTCCATGTCCTCTGTCCATCTCCTCTGTCCATGTCCTCTGTCCATGTCCTCTGTCCATCTCCTCTGTCCATCTCCTCTGTCCATCTCCTCTGTCCATCTCCTCTGTCCATGTCCTCTGTCCATGTCCTCTGTCCATGTCCTCTGTCCATCTCCTCTGTCCATCTCCTCTGTCCTGTCACCAGTCAAACAGCCTCAGGGAGAAAGAGATAAGTGTTGACTTTTGGACACTTAAGCTAGCCTCCAGAGCGAGCTCCAGAGCGAGCTCCAGAGCGAGCGTCAGAGCGAGCTCCAGAGCGAGCTCCAGAGCGAGCTCCAGAGCGAGCTCCAGAGCGAGCGTCAGAGCGAGCTCCAGAGCGAGCTCCAGAGCGAGCTCCAGAGCGAGCTCCAGAGCGAGCTCCAGTGCGAGCTCCAGAGCGAGCGTCAGAGCGAGCGTCAGAGCGAGCGTCAGAGCGAGCTCCAGAGCGAGCGTCAGAGCGAGCGTCAGAGCGAGCGTCAGAGCGAGCTCCAGAGCGAGCTCCAGAGCGAGCGTCAGAGCGAGCGTCAGAGCGAGCGTCAGAGCGAGCGTCAGAGCGAGCGTCAGAGCGAGCGTCAGAGCGAGCTCCAGAGCGAGCGTCAGAGCGAGCGTCAGAGCGAGCTCCAGAGCGAGCGTCAGAGCGAGCTCCAGAGCGAGCGTCAGAGCGAGCGTCAGAGCGAGCTCCAGTGCGAGCTCCAGAGCGAGCGTCAGAGCGAGCGTCAGAGCGAGCGTCAGAGCGAGCTCCAGAGCGAGCGTCAGAGCGAGCATCAGAGCGAGCTCCAGAGCGAGCGTCAGAGCGAGCTCCAGAGCGAGCTCCAGAGCGAGCGTCAGAGCGAGCTCCAGAGCGAGCTCCAGAGCGAGCTCCAGAGCGAGCGTCAGAGCGAGCTCCAGAGCGAGCTCCAGAGCGAGCTCCAGAGCGAGCGTCAGAGCGAGCGTCAGAGCGAACGTCAGAGCGAGCTCCAGAGCGAGCGTCAGAGCGAGCGTCAGAGCGAGCGTCAGAGCGAGCTCCAGAGCGAGCGTCAGAGCGAGCTCCAGAGCGAGCTCCAGAGCGAGCGCCAGAGCGAGCGTCAGAGCGAGCTCCAGAGCGAGCTCCAGAGCGAGCTCCAGAGCGAGCTCCAGAGCGAGCTCCAGAGCGAGCGTCAGAGCGAGCGTCAGAGCGAACGTCAGAGCGAGCTCCAGAGCGAGCGTCAGAGCGAGCGTCAGAGCGAGCGTCAGAGCGAGCTCCAGAGCGAGCGTCAGAGCGAGCGTCAGAGCGAGCGTCAGAGCGAGCGTCAGAGCGAGCGTCAGAGCGAGCTGTAAAAACAGAGAAGTGATTTTTTTAAGGCAAAGTTTTTCTCACAGCACTTTTCAAACTCCCTCTTTTGCATGTTGTGTCCAGGAGGCCATAGAGAGGTCTTCTTATTACGAGCCCCGGAGGAGAATTGAACGAGGGAATGTGACTGAAGCGTTCAAAAGCGTGGATCACATTTATGAAGGTTTGTGGAACAGCAGCAGGAGAAAGAGGAGGTGAAGAGGCTCTGACTGTGCTGTGTTCAGGGGGAATCCGTCTGGGGGGGCAGGAGCACTTCTACATGGAGACCCAGAGCACTCTGGTGGTCCCAGTGGGGGAGGACAGGGAGTTTCACCTCTACGTGTCCACACAGTGGCCCACATCCACACAGGTCAGACAAGGACATGTGCTTACAGTGGACTTAAAGTCCAGGCGCATGTGGTGTGTTGTGTTGTGTTGTGTTGTGATGCAATGTGTTTGTCTCTGCAGGTGGCAGTGGCAGAAACACTGTCCATACCGTCCAACAGAGTGGTGTGTCATGTGAAGAGGGTGGGAGGAGCCTTCGGAGGGAAAGTCACCAAAACTGCCATCCTCACGGCCATCACTGCTGTGGCCGCCTGGAAGTAACTCAACTAACTTACTTAACCAGTACAGCAAATAACACTCTCAGCAAGTGTGAGTCAGGACAATAGGAGACTTATAGCCCATTAAAGGACTGATGGTACACAAAGAGGCTAGCTTGCCCGGTGGGCAGGGCCTAGAGTAGGATGGATATCTGAGTTCCTGATTTGCAGATTGAGAATGAAAAAGAGAGTCCAGATGATACAACTACAATGGAACCCTCCTGGAGGAATGAGGGACGACACTGACCGCACTGACCGCACTGACCGCACTGACCGCACTGACCACACTGACCACACTGACCACACTGACCACACACTCAGAGGCTGCACAGGGTGGTTAAGGTGGACCTATGATTTATCTTGTGAAGAAAATATAGGAGCGCACGAACATCTGATTCATAAACTTTCCCTTTTGTCAAATTCATCCATGAGTTTGACTTTCTGATGTTTCAGAACGAACCGAGCCGTGCGCTGCGTGCTGGAGCGTGGAGACGACATGCTGATCACAGGAGGGCGCCACCCGGTGTTGGCAAAGTACAAGGTTGTATGGCTTGTTTTGTTTAGCACTTGTTCTGCATTTTCATTTCTAACACATGAATGAACTATTGCTGGAATAGGTTGGGTTCATGAATGATGGCAGGATCGTGGCTGCAGACCTGGAGTACTTCGCCAACGCTGGGTTCTCTGTGGATGAATCTCCTCTGGTGGGTCAGAAGTTTAAGACTTTACTCACTATGTTTACATGCACAAAACTATAACTGCCCTAGTACAATTTAAACGGTGTCTTGATGCGTTTAAAACTGCCTGGGAGGGTGTTTTCTATTCATGTTCATGTTTTATCATTTCCAAAACGACGTGCACGGAAACGCACAAAGTGCTCATTGTGTTTTATTTAAGCAGAAGCTGGAGATAAAGTTCATGCGGCGAACGCCCTGGTTAAAGTACTCACTTCCAACTATTCTGCTGCTATTGCAAAGGAATGCAGAACCCTCACTGACATTCTGGATAGACTTAATGTTCATGAATTAATAATGTTCAGTAATAATGTATTTGGATGACGACCCTGACCTTTGATAAACATATTAAATACCTGAACAAAGTCACAAAATGTCACATTGTAAACTTTCGACTTTCCAAACTCGTTAAATATTCATCGAAGGCGTTTCTTCAGGACACAATCGTTCCTTGTCTACTTTATTGCATAACCTGCTGGTGGAAGGCAGGGAAGACTTTCAAAAAATCAACAGAGACATTATTTAAGCCGTCAACATTTTTGATAAAGAAAAATTAAACTATCATCATTACAATATATTGAAAGGACAGAACATTTCTAGTATTCTGAAATGGGTCCGCCTTTAAATAACTGCATTTAAATAACAGTTCTCACACTGCAGCAGCTACGATCAGAGCCCATGACTAGAATTATGTTCATCTGTAAATTCTCCTACACTTCCACTTGAGCTCAGACTGTGCTCAAACTCACTGTCTCCATGGAGACGATGACTTCTGACCAGAGGCTAATGTCATGTAAACGCTGAGGATTGAGCTGTAGATGAACCGTGTTTTCCCTCATGAAATTGCATTAAGATAAGATTGTTCACTCATTTAGTGACTCTCTGTTACATCTTCACACTCTCTTTAGTATTACAGTGATACATAAATGCTCTTTATTTTGTGTAGCTCGGAGAGAAGATTTTGCTTCACATGGATAATGTCTACAACATCCCTCACCTCCGGGGCTCGGCGGCGGCGTGCCACACTAACCTCCGCTCCAACACTGCCTTCAGGGGCTTCGGCGTGCCCCAGTGCCTGCTGGTGGTGGAGAACATGGTCACGGATGTAGCCATGACGCTGGGAATGCCTGTGGACCAAGTACTTCTGCTCTACACTGTATATTAAGTCACGCAAATTAAAAACAGCTGAAAAAGTAATGACCGTATGTCCAGGTGCGTGAGCTGAACATGTACAGGGGCCCCTCCCTCACCCATTACCAGATGGAGTTTAACCCTGAGAACCTGCTCCTCTGCTGGGACGAGTGCAAGAGGAGGTGCGCGTACGACAGCCGCCATCGTGCCGTGGAGCAATTCAACAAGCAAAACCAGTGGAAGAAAAGGGGGACGGCCATTGTGCCCATCAAATATGGCATTGCCTTTGCAGAGGGCTTCTTAAACCAGGTTTGTGTGAAGTCGCTGCACATCATGGAGCAACAGTCCAACTGTCACGGATGTTTGTGCTGAAGGCGGCTGCTCTGGTCCACATCTACAAAGACGGCTCGGTGCTGGTGGCTCACGCCGGAGCTGAGATGGGACAGGGAGTGCACACCAAAATGCAACAGGTACACACTTTAGGACAGGAAGGATCACCTATAAAACATGATGACATGACTTATCTTTTATTACATGGACTATCAGCATGTTTCCACAAAGTCGACTCGCCCTGTTTTTTCTGATGGAGATATTGACTAAATCAGGGCTAAAGATTGTAGATTACTCCATCAACATGACACAGTAAAGTGAACTGTCACCTAAGTGGGACATGTTGAAGAACCCCTGGTGCCCGAACTCAAAGAGTCCACGACACTTACTTTCCTCAGGTGGCAAGTCGGGAGCTGCACATTCCCATTTCTAAGATTTACATCAGTGAGACCAGCACCAGCACTGTCCCCAACACCTGTCCCTCCGCTGCGTCCTTTGGGACCGACGCCAACGGCATGGCTGTGAAGGTGCTCACTGATCCACCTGTCCGTTCAGTCATCCAGATTTAAACATATTTTATGACTTTAGTTATGCTCTTATGTTGTAGGACGCCTGCCAGACCCTGATTCAGAGGCTCCAGCCCATCATGCAGAAGAACCCTGAAGGATCATGGGAAAGTTGGGTAGGCACAACAATTCCACTCACTAACAAAGTCTTATCCTTCAAGTCCTATTAAGAGTACTGCTCTAGTGACTGCACAGAGCCAGTTAATCCTATAGAAAGGACTTTTCTTCCAGGTGAACGCTGCGTTCTTTGATAAAATCAGCCTGTCGTCCACTGGATATTACAGGTATGAGGCACATGACTCTCACGACTGTCATGACTTTAAAGTGGACTCGTGTGCAGAGGGCCGGACCTGCACATGGACTGGGAGAAGATGGAGGGGAGGCCTTACTCGTACTTCACATATGGAGTCTGCTTCAGTGAGGTGGAGCTGGACTGTCTGACCGGAGACTACAGAGTGAGACCTCTTCTCACTAAACATCTATGACACGTGGATTTAGAAGTAAAAGAGTGTGTTGTGTGCAGACGCTGAGGACAGATATTGTGATGGACATCGGCAGAAGCATCAACCCCTCAGTGGACATCGGACAGGTCAGACACGCCCTCTCCACTGTGACAACTCTATTTGGTGTAATCTGCAGACATCTTGTGACCACATTTGCAGATTGAGGGAGCGTTCATGCAGGGGCTGGGCCTGTACACTCTGGAGGAGCTGAAGTTTGGCCCCTCCGGGCTCCTGTACACTCGAGGGCCGTCTCAGTACCATATCCCTGCTGTGTGTGACACGCCTCTGTCGTTTAACATCTACCTCCTGCCTGACTCAGAAAACCCCCACGCCATCTACTCCTCCAAGGTCAGGATTCATCTAGAAAACACATCTGAATGAAAGTGTCTTCATGACCTCGTGACCTCCTGCAGGGCATCGGAGAGCCCAGCGTGTTCCTGGGCAGTGCTGTGTTCTTTGCCATTAAAGACGCCGTGTCCGCCGCTCGCTCAGACTCTGGGCTGTCCGGTCCCTTCTCTCTGGACAGTCCGGCTACAGCGGAGCGCGCCTGCTTGACCGCTGCCTCCACATTCACTCAGAAGGTAAGCACTAAGTCCTGTTCTACACCAAACAAGTGTAGTTTAACTCTACTGGACTTGACATAGACCTGATGCGGTCTTGTGTGCAGGTCCCAGCCAGTACAGCTGGAGCCTTCAAACCATGGGCTTTAGAGATCTGACACCGGAAACATCATTTAGACTCATTTTAGGTGAGAAAAGAAGACATTTATTTTCTATCTTCTCAGATCAATAACTACCAGATAATTCATGTAATATTCCAACCATGAAAAGAACAGTCATGTTTGTTTCAGTGAAATCATGTTCATAATTTAGAACAGTGGTTCTCAACCTGCGGGCCGCAAACTGATTTCAGGGGGTCTGTAGATGATATGAGGGAAAAATTGGAAATTGATACAACAGTGTTAAACGAGGCTTCAAATGCAGATTATGGAATTTACTGTATATCTTCAAAATAAAATCAAACATTGGAGCCCCACTTCTTATGTTTGGGGGTCGCGAATGAAGGTTGAGAACCATTGATTTAGAACACTGGACATCTTTGTGGTCAAACATCGATACACCACGGAGAAGACGCCTTTTCTGTTGAGGACGCGGCCTAAAAACAGAAAGCTATTAATGCATGTTAAATGTACAACAATATTACAAATACATGTCATTGTTTCAGTAAAATATTCATCCTTTATTGTTAAGTTTTTATCATCTATTTGTATTGCCATTTTTATTCAGATTTTCATAAATATTCAGTTTAATGTTTTTTAAAGTATTAAATCAATGTAGAGAATGCAATTGTTTGTACTTGTCATTTATAATCATGAATAATGAATGTCCTTTTAATCAATTCTTACTCTAAATAAAGTCCTTTACAGTGAGTGAGAATGTACTGTTTTGGGTGTGTACCATGTGGGTGAACTGGTCCTCACAGGACATCCTGATCCTCGCGGCTGTGGCTGGAGAACTTAGAGGGAACACGGCACTCAGACCTGTGTCCGAGCGCGCCGCAGCAATGGCCGACTTTATGGCAAAGAACACAGTGGCCCCGAAGAACACTGGGGGCTCGCCTATACCCTGAGGAGAGACAGGAGAGGATCAGGACCCTGGGGGCTCGCCTATACCCTGAGGAGAGACAGGAGAGGATCAGGACCCTGGGGGCTCGCCTATACCCTGAGGAGAGACAGGAGAGGATCAGGACCCTGGGGGCTCGCCTATACCCTGAGGAGAGACAGGAGAGCATCAGGACCCTGGGGGCTCGCCTATACCCTGAGGAGAGACAGGAGAGCATCAGGACCCTGGGGGCTCGCCTATACCCTGAGGAGAGACAGGAGAGGATCAGGACCCTGGGGGCTCGCCTATACCCTGAGGAGAGACAGGAGAGGATCAGGACCCTGGGGGCTCGCCTATACCCTGAGGAGAGACAGGAGAGCATCAGGACCCTGGGGGCTCGCCTATACCCTGAGGAGAGACAGGAGAGGATCAGGACCCTGGGAGCTCGCCTATACCCTGAGGAGAGACAGGAGAGGATCAGGACCCTGGGGGCTCGCCTATACCCTGAGGAGAGACAGGAGAGGATCAGGACCCTGGGGGCTCGCCTATACCCTGAGGAGAGACAGGAGAGGATCAGGACCCTGGGGGCTCGCCTATACCCTGAGGAGAGACAGGAGAGGATCAGGACCCTGGGGGCTCGCCTATACCCTGAGGAGAGACAGGAGAGGATCAGGACCCTGGGGGCTCGCCTATACCCTGAGGAGAGACAGGAGAGGATCAGGACCCTGGGGGCTCGCCTATACCCTGAGGAGAGACAGGAGAGCATCAGGACCCTGGGGGCTCGCCTATACCCTGAGGAGAGACAGGAGAGGATCAGGACCCTGGGGGCTCGCCTATACCCTGAGGAGAGACAGGAGAGCATCAGGACCCTGGGGGCTCGCCTATACCCTGAGGAGAGACAGGAGAGGATCAGGACCCTTGGGGCTCGCCTATACCCTGAGGAGAGACAGGAGAGGATCAGGACCCTTGGGGCTCGCCTATACCCTGAGGAGAGACAGGAGAGGATCAGGACCCTGGGGGCTCGCCTATACCCTGAGAAGAGACAGGAGAGGATCAGGACATTGGGGGCTCGCCTATACCCTGAGGAGAGACAGGAGAGCATCAGGACCCTGGGGGCTCGCCTATACCCTGAGGAGAGACAGGAGAGGATCAGGACCCTGGGGGCTCGCCTATACCCTGAGGAGAGACAGGAGAGCATCAGGACCCTGGGGGCTCGCCTATACCCTGAGGAGAGAGAGGAGAGCATTAAGACCCTGGGGGCTCGCCTATACCCTGAGAAGAGACAGGAGAGGATCAAGACCCTGGGGGCTCGCCTATACCCTGAGGAGAGACAGGAGAGGATCAGGACCCTGGGGGCTCGCCTATACCCTGAGGAGAGACAGGAGAGGATCAGGACCCTGGGGGCTCGCCTATACCCTGAGGAGAGACAGGAGAGGATCAGGACCCTGGGGGCTCGCCTATACCCTGAGGAGAGACAGGAGAGCATTAGGACCCTGGGGGTACCTTAGACATGTAGATGGCGTGGGGGTTCTCGGCGTTGGCCAGCAGGTGCACGTTGAACTCTGCCGGGACGTCACACAGAGCAGGGATCTTGTACTGGGACGCGCCCCTGGTCAGAAGGGTCCCGTCTGGAGAGAAGTGCAGCTCTTCAATGGTGTACAGCCCCAGCCCCTGGACGAAGCCCCCCTCCACCTGACGCACACATGCAACAAAGAATGTGCTTAAGAGACATATCATGGTCAGTGAACTTTAACACGCTTAAAATACAGTGTTTATGAATCCTGCATCTGTTTGAGTAATCTTGTATTGTCCTGTAACTTAAGTGCTCCGAAAATGCAGGTTTTCACTTACCCCTCATCCCCGCCCACATCCCTGTTCTTAGTTGTGATTATTAGAAAAATATAAATACATGCAAATAACAGTCCGCTGCTTGTTACGGTGAAAACGGTGAAAATCTGCCGTTGTGAATGCTCCCGTTTCTATTAAGCGGTTTCAATATTGTGGTTTTAAACAATGAACAAAATGCAAAATGATTATCTACTTATAGTTCAGTACAAGTACCAGATAAAAGCAAGTGATATCAGGCATGACGGACTAAACACCAGAGAATCGCACCTGTCCAATGTCCAGCGCAGGGTTGAGGCTTCTGCCCACGTCCATCACAATGTCCGTCCGGATGTTCTGCATCAAACAACATCAATATTTAGCAGAAACGGACGGTCTTGTTTGTTCATATATTTTGGATGCAGTACTTTATGATCTCCAGTGAGGCAGTCGATCTCCACTTCAGAGCAGCAGGCCCCAAAAGTGAAGTAGTAGTAGGCGTCCCCCTCGCCCTTCTCCCAGTCCACATCGGTCGGGGGGCCCCTGGACATTCACATCAAGTCCATTTCTTTTTGTAATGCACACATACTGTAAGGGGTATGTACTGTACACTGTAGTTCCTGGTCCCTTTTAAACCCCTCCACACAGAGAGGACACACATCAGGAGAGGAACTGCAGCATCAGACTTACATGAAGAAGCCCGTGGCAGACAGGCTGATCTTCTGAAAGTACGCCTCGTTCACCTGCACAGGACGACACGCTCACCTCACAAATCATGTCCATTTCATGTCTCATAAATGTATTTTTTTCATACCCATTGTTTCCATGAGTTTTCAGGACTCTTGTCCATGACGGGCTGCAGACGTCTCATCAGCGTCTCACAGGCGTCCTGGAGTCATAACCTTCGTTACAGCTTCTCAAATGTATTCTGC
This sequence comes from Eucyclogobius newberryi, assembly GCF_026437365.1. Taxonomy (NCBI): domain Eukaryota; kingdom Metazoa; phylum Chordata; class Actinopteri; order Gobiiformes; family Gobiidae; genus Eucyclogobius; species Eucyclogobius newberryi. Next base: position 49,357,149 of record NW_027315723.1, read on the forward strand.
CTTTTCAATCCAAGTTCAACTGAGCTACCGATGCTCAATGAACGTTACTCTTCACTTTCTTATTCTTTACTAGAGACTTCTTGACTAACTGACCTTGACAGCCAGTAACTGACCTTGACAGCCAATAACTGACCTTGACAGCCATGCCCACTGCGTCTGTGCCGAAGGAGGCGGCAGACGGAGCGGCATTGGGGACGTTTCCTGTGCACGTCTCCTTTATGAAGATGCTGGACATGGGCACTCGGAGCACCCGGCTGGCCACCTGCACACACACACACACACACGAACACACACACACATGAACGCACGCACGCACACACACACACACACACGCACACACACACACAGGAGAGAGGGGGGGCTGTGAGGCCGGTGTCCACAGGAGCCGTACTCTGGCCACACCCTCATTACCTGCAGAGCTTTGGTGTGGATGCCCTGTCCCATCTCAGTTCCTCCGTGGGACACCAGCACAGAGCCGTCCTTGTAGATGTTCACCAGGGCCGCGCCCTACGGAGGAAAATGTGTTTGTTTTGTGCCTCTCATGTTTTATTAAAGTCCAATAAAATGAAGTGGCTCATGTCTTCATGGCTTTGCTCTGGGTGAGGATGCAACGCTGCTACCTGGTTGTAGAATCCTTTGGAGAAGCCCACTCCAAACTTCTGGGGCAGCACAGCGATGCCCCTCTTCTTCCAGCGGTTCTGGGAGTTGAAGTGCTGGATGTCCCGGAGGCGGCTCTCGTACCCAGCCCTCTGCAGACACTGGTCCCAGCAGCGCAGCATGTCCACGGGGCAGAAGGCCTGCATGTGGTGGGTGTAGCACAGGTCGCCCTGGTACATGTTCACCTGCCGCACCTGCAAAGCTCACGAGGGGGTGTCTCTTTTCATACAGTGGTTCAGTGTGACTTTCAACAAAGTTGCAATCACTTATACGAAAAGCACAAAAGAGGAACTCAACACAGTTAAATCACCTCCACTTTTAAAGATAAAAGATATACACTTCACTAGCTTTCATACACAAGCTTGAAAAGGTGTGTTTCTTTGTGTGTGTGTGTGTGTGTGTGTGTGTGTGTGTGTGTCTGTAAGAATGTGTGTCTGAATGTATGTGCGCGTGTGAATGTATGTGTGTCTGTGTGTGTGCGCGTGTGTGTCTGTGTGTGAGAATGTGAGTATGTGCGTGTGTGTGTGTGTGTCCTGACCTTCTCTGGGGGCAGTCCACAGCGCACAGCCACCTCGTATAGCACACTCTCCATGACAGTGAGGCCCTGGGGCCCCCCAAACCCTCTGAAGGCTGTGTACGAGGGCAGGTGGGTCCGACACACCAGGCCCCGCCCCCTCAGGTGAGGGATCCTGTAGGCGTTATCCATGTGGAGCAGGGCCTTGTCCATGATCTACATCCAAGACAAGAAACACTTGAACTGTTTTCACTTCTGTTCCTGTGAAAGCTTTATGAGCCCTGAAGTACTCTGAAGTACTCTGAAGTACTCACAAACGCAGACTCGTCCAGAGTACAGCCTCCGTTACTGTAGTAAGTGATATCTGCAGCCACAATGGTCCCATCGCTGTTGTACCCCACCTACAGCACACAAACTATACTTTAACACAAGTATTTTACCAGTAATTACATCATTATAAAAGTATCTGAAATGGTCTACACTTGTACCTTGTACTTTCCCAGAAAAGGGTGTCGCCCTCCAGTGATGAGCATGTCGTCCCCTCTGTCCAGACAGCAGCGCACGGCTTTACCTGTCCTGAGACAACAAAAGCATCATATGTCTATCTCTCTCATACATATACAAATACAAATACATATACATGTATATATACATATACATGTATATATACATGTATGTACATATACATGTATATGTATATATACATATACATGTATGTATACATATACATGTATATACATATACATGTCCGGGACTATTTACTTCTGTTTGCTTGACCAGAGCTCTCACTTTAGTGCAGCCACAGCGGTGATGGCGGACAGTGCTGCGATCTTCATGACCTTCCCCCCGAAGCCGCCTCCCAGCCTCTTGACGTGACATGTGATCTTATTGGAGCAGACGCCCAGGGCGTGGCTCACCAGCTCCTGTGTCACACACACGGGTCAGACACACGGGTCACACACACACGGGTCAGACACACGGGTCACACACACACGGGTCACACACACACGGGTCAGACACACGGGTCACACACACACGGGTCACACACACACGGGTCAGACACACGGGTCACACACACACGGGTCACACACACACGGGTCACACACACACGGGTCACACACACGGGTCACACACACACACGGGTCAGACACACGGGTCACACACACACGGGTCAGACACACGGGTCACACACACACGGGTCACACACACGGGTCACACACACACGGGTCACACACACACGGGTCACACACACGGGTCACACACACACGGGTCACACACACACGGGTCACACACACGGGTCACACACACGGGTCAGACACACGGGTCACACACACACGGGTCACACACACACAGGGCACACACACACACACATATACGGGTCACACACACACGGGTCACACACACACACGGGGCACACACACACACACGGGTCACACACACACACACGGGTCACACACAAACGGGTCACACTCGGGTCACACTCGGGTCACACTCGGGTCACACACCTGAGTGAAGGCGGCGTGCTGAGTGCCCACGTACAGGTCCATCTCGTCGCTCTCTCCCCGGGGCACGGCGATCAACCCCTGGGTCTCCATGTAGAAGTGCTCCTGACCCCCCATGTAGAGCTCATCTGGGACGTACCACAGGTAAACACACTCTCCCAGCATGCACCGCCACACTCTCCCAGCATGCACCACCACACTGTCCCAGCATGCACCGCCACACTCTCCCAGCATGCACCGCCACACTGTCCCAGCATGCACCACCACACTCTCCCAGCATGCACCACCACACTGTCCCAGCATGCACCACCACACTGTCCCAGCATGCACCGCCACACTCTCCCAGCATGCACCGCCACACTCTCCCAGCATGCACCGCCACACTCTCCCAGCATGCACCACCACACTGTCCCAGCATGCACCGCCACACTCTCCCAGCATGCACCGCCACACTGTCCCAGCATGCACCACCACACTGTCCCAGCATGCACCACCACACTGTCCCAGCATGCACCGCCACACTCTCCCAGCATGCACCGCCACACTGTCCCAGCATGCACCACCACACTCTCCCAGCATGCACCACCACACTGTCCCAGCATGCACCACCACACTCTCCCAGCATGCACCACTCCACGCTGACAGAGACGGTGCTTTAAAACTAACGCCGTCGGCAACAATGAACAGACTTTATCGCAGTTTCAGAGATTGTGGCTTGTTTTCTTGCCCCGGGACGTGACCGGACTGTAGAGACTCTCATGAACTAATACAAATGTACTTTTGTGTTCTGGTTTCAAAATATATATTACTATTATTTAATTATACAGAGGTAAAAAACTCAATGAGAGAAACAGTTTAAGCGCAAACACTAAAAGACAGAATATCTAGATAAAATGTAACAGACAATATGGAATGACATCATGCAAAGCAAAGGTCATTGGCATTGTGGGTAATCATTGAAAAGGCCTTGGTGATTCTATGTGTTATGAATCTGTTTAGAAAGAGAGAAAAAGCATCAGAAATGTCTTTCAAAAGCGATGTTTGTATCATTTGACCGTTAAATAAAATCACTTCTGGACAAAGACATGATGCCCTGAACACAACTAACGTGTTCCGGATGTGAAAAAGTAACTTGGGGAGTACTAGATTACTAGAGTACTAGATTACTAGAGTACTAGATTACACAGGGGCACAAGACTAATGCAGTACGTTCCTCGTTTATTATACTCTGTTTATCAGTGAATGAGGGAATTAACCTTTGTCATTTACTGTCAATATCTGTCATTTCCAACACTTTTTGATGATATTAGAAGATGGAAAGTTTAGGGCAGAATCTTCACCATTTATTGTTATTTCTTTCGGCTTAATTGAATAAAAAAGATGACCTTGTTGCCTTTCATGCTTCATCTGTAACACGGCGCTCATGATGAATACTTTACCCTCTAGAACGTGTTCCGCCGTCTCCATGGCTGCGTCCACATGGCCCCGCTCCAGCTTCCTCTTGGGCTCAAAGTAAGAGTTGTGTTTTATAGCATCCTGAAAAGATCCAGACTGATTATCCCGCTGCATGAACACACGTTTGTCCAGCTCGTCTTCGTGGAGGTCAAGAGGTCAAGAGGTCACCTGTATGGTGAAGAGGACCGGCTGCAGGTCCTCGTAGGTGACGTGGATCCTGGCTGCAGCTCTGCGGGCCTGGTCCCTGGACTCTGCCACCAGCGCGCCCACGATCTGACCCACACACACCACCTGCACGCACAGGTCATGTTCCTGAGCTCATGACAAAGGGTTTACGTGACGGGCCCCTGAGGGACACTGAGACTTCCTGCTTTCAGTCCCACCTCTCTCTCGGTGAAGATCTCCTCCACCGTGTTGAACCACAGTCTCTGGTTGGATCCCGGGACGTCTGTGGCTGAGATGAAGCTGACCACTCCGGGCATCTGCAGGGCCCGGGACGGGTCAATGTTTCTGTGGACAAAGAGACCATCATCACTGGACATAGACCCTACATATAAACATGTGTGAACCATGTGGGGGCCGGGGCGTGAACCATGTGGGGGCCGGGGCGTGAACCATGTGGGGGCCGGGGCGTGAACCATGTGGGGGCCGGTGTGTGAACCATGTGGGGGCCGGGGCCGGTGTGTAAACCATGTGGGGGCCCGTGTGTAAACCATGTGGGGGCCGGGGCCCGTGTGTAAACCATGTGGTGGCCGGGGCGTGACACTGACATGACTTTAGCGTGTGCTCGGGTGCTGGTCACCATGTGCACAAACAGCTCCCCGTGGACGGGCGGCAGGTCGTCGTAGTACTTGGCCTCCCCTGTGGCCTGCTCCAGACCGCTGCAGTGCATGCTGGGACGTCCCACTGGGTCGAAGGAAGACTGGGACTGGGACACAAGCTGTGGACAGGAGACAGTGTTCATGTTTTAGTCTTTTACACTTTCTTTTTTTAGTCCAGTATTTCTAATTCTAATTCATAAGAGTTTTACAGTATAATATATTAATTTAACTATTTTAACTATGATTAATTTATGTTTTAAGCTTTTATTATTCCAAGTTAGTCAGTTTAATGTGTGATTTTAGGCCTTGTTTTAGTCGTTGTGATTCAAATCCAATCCCGACCTGGAATGACTGCGCTCCCTGTGGCACCTGGTTCCTGAAGGGTGTGAGGGCGCTCAGATGCTCCTCGGGGACACGGGCCCCGGACACGCCCTTTAACAGACAAAACCAGCCCTAAAACAAACGGCTTCATGACTGTGATACTCAGACAGTCGTGGCCTTCTCACCCTGGCTCTCATCTCCTCCATCACGTACAGGTAGAACTTATAGAAGAAGCTCAGGGCCAGGGTTTTACGGTACTCGGCCTGTCCTCCGGGGACGGACGCAGGGACCCTCACCTCCTCCGTCAGGGCGGAGCAGGCCTCAGAGAGAAGCTCCTCTCCCCACGACCTGGAACAAACATGGAGGCCGCTTATTCCAGAAGCTCCTCTGAGCGCCGCCGTACGACGTGATCCTTCTTCTGTTGTATTAGTGAACACAGGGCTGTGAGTACGTTCTGCACAGACTAAAAATCTGTTTTCAGGTCCAGAGAATCAGTGAATTGTTGACCCATTTTACACAAATAAATGTACTTTAGAGGCCAGACTTTCCCCTGGTTCTGTCATTACAACAGAAAATTCTGATCACGTGGGAAAAGAGGACGTTTTGGTAAAGTCAGTATGTTTTTAACAGACATTATTATGTTCGCCGTGTACATTTGCTATAAAGAAGGTGAATTAGATTTAAAGGACACATATTATGCATTATTTTGATCGTTTTAGCCTTTAAACTCTTTAAACACGCTCTTGTACATTTGTTTCAGCATTTCATGATTTAGAACTGTAAATATTGGTCTACAAAAAGCACACATGGCGTCAGGCGTTTCCCACGTCAGGATTTGAGTTAGCATCTCCTGGCAGCAGAGATAATTACCATGAGGAAATAAACAAAAGCTAGCTTGCCCTGACATGCTAATGCGGGCGTGCAGTTGTGATGAATGTTATTTGATGGAAGAAATGCTCCAAATGAGTCTCGGGATGATTTATGGAGCCGCCCGAGTCTGTGGAAATCATCCACGAAGAAGAGATCTGGTGCAACTTAGTGCAATCTGCAGGTCCCCCATGTGGGTCCTGAACCGCCCCTGGACCAGAGGGTACACCAGGGGTCAGGACGGATTATTGTCCTCAGCACACGTCCTCATATGGACAACCATGAACGCTTGTGGCTCAGCAAAACATTCCAGATTTATGAAAACTTGTGGCCACGTAAACAGACCCTTAGAATATAAACGCTAATCAAAATATAACAAATATATCTTTACAATATGTTGCCTCTGAACAAAGTGTAAAATGTGATGCATTTTTATGACTCTTTTATGGCTCAAACAGAGTGACATTATGAGGTGTTGAAGTCCTTACCGTCCCATGAGCCGCTGGCAGGTGAGAGCGGGCCGGACCAGTGTGGGCCCCACGCCGCCGTAAAAAATCCTGAGGGACTCGATGGTGTTGGCGTCGCCATGGAGACTGACCTTCATCCCAGCGTTCACAATGGAGAAGGCCAGCTCCCTCCTCTGAGCCTGGCGGAACGCTGCCACGTACTCGCCCTGACGGGACAAGGTCTGTTAAACACTCTGCAGCAGTGTGACTCCGCCCACCTGGCGTGCCCGCGTCTCACCGCTCTGGAGTATGGAACATGGAGCGACAGCAGCACTTCCTCAGGTCTAAGGATGGTCTGTCCAAAGCCTCTGAACATGTCCTCGTCCAAAGCCACAGTCCTGGTGCCGTCTGTGGGTAAAGACACACGATAAAGCTGTGACATCACTCTCATGACATCGTACTGTATGATTGTGTGGGCGGGACCGGGCGGGACTGGGCGGGACCGGGCGGGACTGGGCGGGACCTTCTGAGCAGATGTCCAGGGTGCAGTCCAGGGCGGCCAGCACGCTGCACAGGTCGTACTTGGGGTTTGCACTCATAATATTCCCTCCCACGGTCTGTGATGGCATAAAATACAATCACATTATTACTAGAGTTATGATATATTAACGATGTGACATGTGGTACATTGTGTAGTAACAAAGAGTAAAGGAGGAGACTTTAGTCAGTTTAATCGTTCTGGAGTGGTTCATGGGACAAAAGAAATCAAGACCTTTTCAATCGGATGGAAATGGTGTGAGCAGAAGTATTTCTACTTTCCTGACCTCAGGAGAATTAGAGTCAGACAGATGAACAAACAAACAAAGTGTGTTAAGAAATAAAACCTTTCTTTAAATAGCTTTAGTGTCTGAGATACAACCTCTACAGCCTCAGAAGACCTGGGGCTTCAAATGTGAGAAACTAAGCTGAGTGTAAAGTCTATCTTTTATAAATTTGCTTGAATTTGTTTATTAATTAATGGTTCAACATTAAACTCATTTATTTAAGAAACATTCATTATGGAAATTTCTGCTTTGGTCAAATATAAAGAACCGGATATTTTAGACTCGATCCCATCAATTGTAACACCATGAATTGTTTTAGATTGTGTAATATTTGGGTCAATGGACCAAGTACAAGACAAACTGGAGGAGGGACCAAGCACAGCCCTGTCTCATCCCTCCTTCCAGAGTCAGTGGTCATGTGACGGTTGATCTTTATTCTCCTGTCTCGTATTTTTAACATTTCTGCTTATTTTTAAAGTTGCCAGACAAATCGTTTAAAGAAATTTGATGCACTTTTGTATTTCCTTTGTTTGGTAAAGATCACTTCCTGTTTCCTGTGAGGACGGATCACTCGTTTCTCTGTTTGAATTCATGCATTTCAGGATTCTGTTTTACCTACAGCTATTTTAGTTTTTCTCACAGATCATTTCCTTTTTCTCTCTGTTTGTTTCTTTTTCCTGAAACTCTTCTCTCTCATTATCAATAGAAGATCGGTAATCGGAAAAATAATACAACGCTGTGTGGAAATAAATCTTTTAATATTGCAGAAGCTGAAGGAAACTGCCACAGTGAATGTGATGTGTTTCACCTTCCCCCTATCTCTGTATGTACGGTGTATGTACGGTGTATGTACGGTGTATGTACGGTGTATGTACGATGTATGTACGATGTATGTACGGTGTATGTACGGTGTATGTACGGTGTATGTACGGTGTATGTACGATGGACGTACGGTGTATGTACGGTGTACGTACGGTGTATGTACGATGTATGTACGGTGTATGTACGGTGTATGTACGATGGACGTACGGTGTATGTACGGTGTATGTACGATGTATGTACGATGTATGTACGGTGTATGTACGGTGTATGTACGGTGTATGTACGGTGTATGTACGATGGACGTACGGTGTATGTACGGTGTACGTACGGTGTACGTACAGTGTATGTACGGTGTACGTACGGTGTATGTACGATGTACGTACGATGTATGTACGGTGTATGTACGGTGTATGTACGGTGTATGTACGGTGTATGTACGATGGACGTACGGTGTATGTACGGTGTATGTACGATGGACGTACGGTGTATGTACGGTGTACATACGGTGTATGTACGATGTACGTACGATGTATGTACGGTGTACGTACGGTGTATGTACGGTGTATGTACGGTGTATGTACGATGTATGTACGGTGTATGTACGATGTATGTACGGTGTATGTACGATGTATTTACGGTGTATGTACGGTGTATGTACGTGTATGTACGGTGTATGTACGATGTATTTACGGTGTATGTACGGTGTATGTACGGTGTATGTACGATGTATGTACGGTGTATGTACGATGTATGTACGGTGTATGTACGGTGTATGTACGGTGTATGTACGATGTATGTACGATGTATGTACGGTGTATGTACGGTGTATGTACGGTGTATGTACGGTGTATGTACGATGGACGTACGGTGTATGTACGGTGTACGTACGGTGTATGTACGATGGACGTACGGTGTATGTACGGTGTACGTACGGTGTACGTACGGTGTATGTACGATGTACGTACGATGTACGTACGGTGTATGTACGATGTATGTACGATGTATGTACGGTGTATGTACGGTGTATGTACGGTGTATGTACGGTGTATGTACGGTGTATGTACGGTGTGTGTACGATGTATGTACGGTGTATGTACGATGTATGTACGGTGTGTGTACGATGTATGTACGGTGTATGTACGATGTATGTACGGTGTGTGTACGGTGTATGTACGGTGTGTGTACGATGTATGTACGGTGTATGTACGGTGTATGTACGGTGTATGTACGGTGTATGTACGGTGTATGTACGGTGTATGTACGATGTATGTACGGTGTATGTACGGTGTATGTACGGTGTATGTACGGTGTGTGTACGATGTATGTACGGTGTATGTACGGTGTATGTACGGTGTATGTACGGTGTATGTACGATGTATGTACGGTGTATGTACGGTGTATGTACGGTGTATGTACGGTGTATGTACGATGTATGTACGATGTATGTTCGGTGTATGTACGGTGTATGTACGGTGTATGTACGGTGTATGTACGGTGTATGTACGGTGTACGTACGATGTACGTACGATGTACGTACGGTGTATGTACGATGTATGTACGATGTATGTACGGTGTATGTACGATGTATGTACGATGTATGTACGATGTATGAACGATGTATGTACGGTGTATGTACGGTGTATGTACGGTGTGTGTACGGTGTATGTACGGTGTATGTACGGTGTATGTACGGTGTGTGTACGATGTATGTACGGTGTATGTACGATGTATGTACGGTGTATGTACGGTGTGTGTACGATGTATGTACGGTGTATGTACGATGTATGTACGGTGTGTGTACGGTGTATGTACAGTGTGTGTACGATGTATGTACGGTGTATGTACGATGTATGTACGGTGTATGTACGGTGTATGTACGATGTATGTACGGTGTATGTACGGTGTATGTACGATGTATGTACGGTGTATGTACGATGTATGTACGGTGTATGTACGGTGTATGTACAATGTATGTACAATGTATGTACGGTGTATGTACGGTGTATGTACAATGTATGTACAATGTATGTACGGGGGGAAAATCAATTGGAAACAGAGGTACATTTGTATATAAAGTATTGGAAGTATTTAAGTATTTGCCTGGTGTACGTGGTACTCACTGCCATGTTCCGGATCTGTTTCCCGGCCAGACTCTGGAGGGTCAGCAGCAGCGCCCTGAACCCCGCGCTCAGCTCCTCCTCCGTCTGCTGCACCGCCCTCTCCAGCTCCCCCTTCAGGCGGCTCAGGCTGCTGCCCGCACCGATGCTCAGGCCTGCGGTCAGAGCGTGCGGTCAGAGCGTGCGGTCAGAGCGTGTCAGAGCGTGCGGTCAGAGCGTGCGGTCAGAGCGTGCGGTCAGAGCGTGTCAGAGCGTGCGGTCAGAGCGTGCGGTCAGAGCGTGGGGTCAGAGCGTGGAGGTCAGAGCGTGAGGTCAGAGCGTGGGGTCAGAGCGTGGGGTCAGAGCGTGCGGTCAGAGCGCGAGGTCAGAGTGTGCGGTCAGAGCGTGAGGTCAGAGCGTGCGGTCAGAGCGTGGGGTCAGAGCGTGCGGTCAGAGAGGGGGGTCAGAGCGCGCGGTCAGAGCGTGCGGTCAGAGTGTGCGGTCAGAGCGTGAGGTCAGAGCGTGCGGTCAGAGCGCGAGGTCAGAGTGTGCGGTCAGAGCGTGAGGTCAGAGCGTGCGGTCAGAGCGTGGGGTCAGAGCGTGCGGTCAGAGAGGGGGGTCAGAGCGCGCGGTCAGAGCGTGCGGTCAGAGCGTGCGGTCAGAGGGGGGTCAGAGAGGGGGTATTCAGAGCATGAGACAGGGGGCCGACAGGGGGCCGACAAGGGGCCGACAGGGGGCCGACAGGGGGCCGACAGGGGGCCGACAAAGCAGACTCACCGTTCTTTGACCATTCCACGCGGGAGAGTTCAGTGACCCTCCCAGCGTAGATGAGCAGTGGGCTGTGCTGACCTTTCACCTGCAGATTTGGACCTGGGGCAGAAATGTGACCAGTGAATAAGAACAAATGACCCGTATTGAACTCGTACCTAACGTGGTGTTGCCGAGCAGCAGAGGGGCTTCTGGGTGTCGGGATTTGAGTTCCAGGAGCTGTGGCAGGTCAGAAGGAGCCTTCAGACTGACCCGCGCTCCTCTGAAGCACAGCACGTGTCCAGAGCGCTGCTGGGCCTTTATCTGCAACAGAGAGGACGCCATGGAGCTCTGTCTGACCAATGCCACGTACGGTCAGTCACATATTCAAACAGACCATGAGCTCTGGAGGGAAGATGAGGTCTTGAGTCGGGTCTAACGGGAGGAAATGATCCTGGAGGAAAAGTTGTTCTGAGAGCTGAAAAAAAGTGAGTTATATACCTCTTCCATTTGTGATGACATAACTTCAGTGCAGTATTTAACTCAAGGTTAAGTGCACTCTAATGTAAATATCTCCATACGTCACTGTCATTTGAGTCCTCGGCTCCATTTTCCCTGCAGCACTTTCCACTTCCACAGCATCCGGATGACTACAAATGAATATTACAATCATATTCAATATTCTGCAGCAGGTTTAAACAGGAGCTCGTACCTGAGCGTCACAGAACGTCTTGAACCCGTCGATGATCGGTCTGTAGCCAGTGCAGCGACAAAGGTTTCCTGTGTGTGAGAAAATATGATTAAAGTGCATTTAGTATCTTTAATTAAAGTAGTATTAGAGGTGTAACAGTTAAAGAAAAACCTAATGAAAGAGGGTCAGTGTGGCTGATCCAGATGCAGTCTCATGACAGATACACTCTAAAGTCGTACTCATTGTTCCCAGTTTGAACATGAAGCTTAAGTGTTGTTATGTGTTTTATAAAGCGGAACTGAAACGGAAACGATTGTTCTATAAAGAAAAGAACAATGCAACAGCAGATTCTCTTTACGTGGGAAAGACACAATAAACGCATTATTTAAGATAAAGCCTTTGACTAATGCTAATTTGCAAATAAGTTGTAAGTTACAAATGAATTGTTTCTGAATTAGCTACACAACTGCTGCCGAGCGGAGGTTTTATAAGATAAAGTCTATCACATATTTTCCATGTAATAGATATAACTCTGGGGATCAGAGCTGAGGACAGAACCCTCTCACCAGCCAGAGCCTCCCTGATGTCCTCCATACTGGGCTGGGGCGTGGTCCTCAGCAGTGTGTACATGGACATGACCATTCCAGGAGTGCAGAAGCCGCACTGAGAGCCGTGAGCTTTGGCAATCCGCTCCTACAAACACACATATATATATATATATATATATATATATATATATATATATATATATATATATATATATATATATATATATATATATATACAGGTCTGTGCTCACCTGGACGGGGTGGAGTTTGGTTTTGGTGCTACCGATGCCCTCCACGGTCACCACAGCTGCTCCGTGGAGTGTGACTATGGGCTGGAGACAAGCGGTCACTGTGTAATGTCTGCAGCGGTCAAGGACGTAAGCTTATGTGTTTACATCTTCTGCAATGTGCATGTTCTCCCTGTGTCACTGCAAGTATCCTGTACATGGCCCTGGTGTGTAGAAGGATACATGACTCTCTCCTGGCTGTGGTCGTATCTGGAGACCATGACAGTGCAGGCCCCACAGCCGCCTCCTCCACACGCAGACTTGGCCCCGGTCAGACCCACTGTCAGCAAACATATATATAACACACAGGACTAGCATTCTCTTCTGTTCATTTCTTTATAAAATATTTATCTTAGTGTTTGCTCTGTTGTTTTTTTCTACAAAAACATTGCAGATTAAGTGACTTCAACTTGACTAGAAACATTTCTGAATAGATCATATTTATGAAGAACGGTTGCCTCCTGTCATGGGCACAATAAATGGAATATACTTTTGACAGAAGGAAAAAGACCATCACAAAGACATTATAACAGACGTTAGAGAAATGGAAAAACACACGAATTTAACAAACTGTGAACAAACTGGGACATTTATTTTAATTATTCTTTTGATTATTCCTTGTTGTCGTATCTGTCAATGCTGCATTCACATCCTCTAGAAGACTCTCTGATGTATATATATATACACCATATATATATATATATATATATATATATATATATATATATATATATATATATATATATATATATATACACCATATATATGGATACAATATTGTTGTAAAAACAACAACAGTTGAATGAATAAGGAGGGAAAGAGAATGTAATTTTGTTTTGACAGGTGAAGAATGGCCACATATAAATATTCTCTATGAAGAACAAAATCACACGTTTGGAAGGAATTCTGTTGGAGAAATACTCCAGTGCATCATGTGTGTGCACTATTCACAATGAAATACAGATTACTTGGAGAAACTGCGTGTGAGGTGGGACAGACCTTTCCTGCGAAGGAAACTGAGCAGAACCTCCTCTGGATCTGCATTTCTCTCAACAATCTGTGAAAAAATGAATTCAAAATTGTGAATGGACCTGAGACACCTTCCATCACAGAGGACACACCACAGACACGTCACATGACCCAGCACACGTCACATGACCCACTGGGAGCAGAGTATGACATTGATCAGTCCGAGTACTAACATGCTGCATTCCCTCGTTGAAACCGTTTACGGTCCCTAAAAAGTGTGATAAATGAAGTTGTCTCAGGAGATAATGTCCCATAAAGTGTCCTTTGTTCTGCTGCTGTGAGAACTCAAACATCTCAACAATCGATTAAACACACTTCAATCTGTCTTTGTGCTGCTCCGTTTGTATGTGATTTTTAACAAACACAAATGATTATTATATCTGCTTTAGAACTAAACGTAGGGCTGTAAATAGCACATTTTCCAAAGTATAGCAAAAAAAGGAAACAAATTTATTCATCACTAGAAAAACAATTGCAATATGAACTTTGGTTGACAAGTTCCATTTTTAGTTTTATTTTAGTTGTATATAGTTTTTATAGATTATTCTTCATTCAACATAATTATTTCGAGTTTCCTAATTTATCTCTCGTCTCGACTGTAACAAACACATGCTAAATGATTATTAAAAATATGTAATGAGGAACATTCTGACCTTTTTGCCGTTGATGTAGAAAAGGAGTTCGCTGGAGTCGACCATGATTCCACTTCAGACCGAAGAGTGAACTCCCAGCATCAGGTCAAGAAGGTGATGACCCGTCTGTCTGCTTCTGACTGGACGAGGCAGCACAGGTGGGCGGAGTCTGCATTAAAGACCGTCGACACGCTCGTGTTTAGCTGCGTCTGGAGGATCGAGAAGCTTCAACAGAGGCAGAGCTAAAAGTCTAATGTAAAGGCAAGTTTATTTGTAGAGCACAATAAGAACAGGAAGATCAGAAGCAGTAAAATCACAAAGACATTGGACATTAGAGGTCTCCACTGTCTCTATTTTACAAATCAAAGCGGCAGAATTGACAAAGCAGATTGTTTATAGTCTTTTTGCAACGGTAAAAAAGTCTTGATCTTGAAAACTGGAATCTAATCCCCGACTTAAGTTTAAGGCAAAGGATTGAAACCATAAGATTTCTCTACCTGTTCCAGACTCTTCAAATGTCCCCCCCAGACGTCTGTTTGATGAGTGGAATAAAACAATCTCAAGATTTCTCTGGCAAAGCAAAACACCGTGCATCCAATTCAAAACTCTACAACTACCAAAAGAAAAAGGAGGCGGGGTTTGCCTTGTCTGAAGAATGTCTTTGTTTCATCTCAGATCAGAGCGTGTGACCCAGAATATGAAGCTCAATGGAAAAATATTGAGAGTAATGTTGTGCTGTGGTTCCTGTGCAGGTCTCACTGGGAAATGTGGACAATTGAGTCATTTTGAGCAGGTGGAGAATCCATGGGTAAAATCTGTGCTTGTGACCTGGAAAGGCCTAATCAAAACATAACTTTAGCATACATGTTAATCTTAAAGTGGTTGGTTTCTGATCAGGGTCAAGAGCAAAGATTAGATATTTAAAATCTGTAAAACAAACGGTGTAAAGGTTTCAAGTTGTGAAGGGAAATCACATGAAATGTTTTATAATGTTGAAAGAATCCTTTGACTTTAATGGACATTTTCAAATAAGAAGTTATTATAACCAGAAAATTAAACAAAGCAAAGAACTAACAAATATTTATTCAAGCTTTATTCAAATAAGAACTTTCAAGGGGAATAATATCTAAATTATATAAACGCTTAAATAATCTGGACAGTCATTCAACCATGTATATAAAGAATAAATGGGAAAAAGAAGGTAGCTTTGTTTTGACGGATGGAGAGTGGGAAAGTAAATGTACATCTCAATGGAAAACAAGTAAATCACATGGAGAGATAATAATCCCATGTCAAAATGCTCATTATTGGCAGGGAAATCAATACTGATCTCTATTCTCTCTCTGCTCCTGTTTTATTTCATTTTGTAAAACTTAAAAAAGAAGAAAAGAAAATATTAAAAAAAGAATAAATGAGGTACAGACAGATGTTTTCTCGACCTGGCTCACTTTTCACAAAATCACCTGCTGTTTTCACCTATTGCATCAACTTTACAGATGAAATGGTTTAGGAAAGAAAAGTAACAAAATACTCAAAAACAGAAGTGAATGGTGTGATTGAATGTCTCAGATTTGTTGCAAATTGACAAAACCACAATCTACAACAGAAAAGCTTTCAGCAAATATGTGGAGAATGTTTTTTATGGAGGACTTGGAGGATAAAGTATTCTAAGATTCTGTCCACAATCCACACTCTCATTGTGTAAACTCTAGATGACCGACTGGACAAAGCGGCCCCTCAGGAGCCCACAGATCACCTGACCCATGTGGACAGATCATTTACTATTTACACCTGAGGAGGGCAGGACTACACCAGACAACCTGTGTGTAGTGTGTGTAGTGTGTGTAGTGTGTAGTGTGTGTAGTGTGTGTAGTGTGTGTATTGTGTGTATTGTGTAGTGTGTGTAGTGTGTGTAGTGTGTGTAGTGTGTAGTGTGTGTAGTGTGTGTAGTGTGTGTAGTGTGTGTATTGTGTGTATTGTGTAGTGTGTGTAGTGTGTGTATTGTGTGTAGTGTGTGTATTGTGTGTAGTGTGTGTAGTGTGTGTATTGTGTGTATTGTGTGTATTGTGTGTAGTGTGTGTATTGTGTGTAGTGTGTGTAGTGTGTGTATTGTGTGTATTGTGTGTAGTGTGTGTATTGTGTGTAGTGTGTGTATTGTGTGTAGTGTGTGTAGACTGATGAAGACACTGGAGCTGGTCCTGGACCACCTCCGCTCCACCGTGAGCTCAGCCATGGACCTGCTGCAGTTTGCATATCGTCCTGGCATTGGAGTGGAGGACGCCGTCATCTCCCTGCTGCACCGCTCTCTCTCTCACCTGGAGAAGCCTGGCAGCTCTGTGAGGATCCTGTTCTTTCATCTCTCCAGCGCCTTCAACACCATCAGCTCCTGAGGGACAAGCTGGAGACGGCTGGTGTGGAGTACGACCTGCAGAGTGGATCCTGGACTACCTCACAGACCGACCCCAGTTTGTGAGAGCCCGGAACTGTGTGTCTGACACTCGGACCTGCAGTGTGGGGGACCTTCAGTGTGGGGGGCCTGCAGTGTGGGGGACCTGCAGTGTGGGGGCCTGCAGTGTGGGGGACCTGCAGTGTGGGGACCTGCAGTGTGGGGACCTGCAGTGTGGGGGACCTGCAGTGTGGGGACCTGCAGTGTGGGGACCTGCAGTGTGGGGACCTGCAGTGTGGGGGACCTGCAGTGTGGGGGGCCTGCAGTGTGGGGGACCTGCAGTGTGGGGGCCTGCAGTGTGGGGGCGCCCCAGGGCACTGTCCTCGCGCCCTTTCTCTTCACCCTTTACACTGCAGACTTCAGACATGACACGGACAGCTGTGTCCTGCAGAAGTTCTCTGACGACTCTGCCATCATCGGACTCATCACGGACGACGATGACGCGGAGTACAGAGGACTGGAGCAGGACTTTGTGGACTGGTGTCAGCGGAACCACCTCCTCATCAACGCGGGGAAGACCAAGGAGATGGTGGTGGATTTCCACAGATGCCACCCCACTGCCCCCTCACCAGTGAACATCCAGGGACGGGACATTGAGAGAGTGACTCATACAAGTACCTGGTGTTCATCTGAACCACAAACTGGACTGGACTCATAACACAGACTGTACAGGAAGAGCCAGAGTCGGCTCTACCTCCTGAGGAGACTCAGGTCTTCAGGAGTGACAGGGCCACTCCTGAAGACCTTCTATGACTCTGGTGACATCAGCTCCTGTAGGTGTGGCCTGCTGGAGCAGCAGCATCACAGAGAGGGAGAGGAAGAGGCTGGACAGAGTCATCAAGAAGTCCAGCTCCGTCCTGGTCTGTGCTCTGGACTCGGTGCAGGAGGTGGGGGACAGGAGATTCACATCTATGCTGGACCATGAGTGTCGCCCCCTGCAGGACACTCTGTCCCCTGCAGGACACTCTGTCCGCTCTGGAGAGCAGCTTCAGTGAGAGACTGATCCACCCTCGATGTGTGAAGGAAAGGTTCCGTAGGTCTTTCCTTCCTGCTGCTGTCAGACTTTATAACAAAAACTGTTAGTACTGAACACTCGCAATACTGACCTAACCTAATACTGATGTGCAATTCTGTCATATGTGCAATTGCTGTTGGAATTCATGTGCAATCTATGTGCTGTCGTGACACATATTCATGTGCAAATACTGTCGTGATCACATGCAATGGTATTTATTTATTTATGTATTTGTCTATGGGAGTTTTTATTTATTTATAGGAGATCTTCTACTGAAAGTGTTTTTCAGACTTCCTATAAGTGATCTGTTCTTCTGTATCTACCTCTGTATCTTCCTGCGTTGCACCAATGAAATTTCCCCATGTGGGACAATAAAGGAATATCTTATCTTATTGTGTGTAGTGTGTGTAGTGTGTGTAGTGTGTAGTGTGTGTATTGTGTGTAGTGTGTGTATTGTGTGTAGTGTGTGTAGTGTGTGTAGTGTGTGTATTGTGTAGTGTGTGTAGTGTGTGTATTGTGTGTAGTGTGTGTATTGTGTGTAGTGTGTGTAGTGTGTGTAGTGTGTGTATTGTGTGTAGTGTGTGTATTGTGTGTAGTCTGTGTATTGTGTGTAGTCTGTGTAGTGTGTGTATTGTGTAGTGTGTGTAGTGTGTGTAGTGTGTGTAGTGTGTGTATTGTGTGTAGTGTGTGTATTGTGTGTAGTCTGTGTATTGTGTGTAGTGTGTGTATTGTGTAGTGTGTGTAGTGTGTGTAGTGTGTGTAGTGTGTGTAGTGTGTGTATTGTGTGTATTGTGTGTAGTGTGTGTATTGTGTGTAGTGTGTGTAGTGTGTGTATTGTGTAGTGTGTGTATTGTGTGTAGTGTGTATATTGTGTGTATTGTGTAGTGTGGGTATTGTGTGTAGTGTGTGTATTGTGTGTAGTGTGTGTAGTGTGTGTATTGTGTTGTGTGTGTAGTGTGTGTATTGTGTAGTGTGTGTAGTGTGTGTATTGTGTATTGTGTGTATTGTGTGTATTGTGTGTAGTGTGTGTAGTGTGTGTATTGTGTATTGTGTGTAGTGTGTGTAGTGTGTGTAGTGTGTGTATTGTGTGTAGTGTGTAGTGTGTGTAGTGTGTGTAGTGTGTGTAGTGTGTGTAGTGTGTGTAGTGTGTATTGTGTGTATTGTGTGTATTGTGTGTATTGTGTGTATTGTGTGTACTGTGTGTAGTGTGTATTGTGTGTAGTGTGTGTAGTGTGTATTGTGTGTATTGTGTGTATTGTGTGTAGTGTGTGTAGTGTGTGTATTGTGTGTATTGTGTGTATTGTGTGTAGTGTGTGTATTGTGTGTATTGTGTGTAGTGTGTGTAGTGTGTGTAGTGTGTGTAGTGTGTATTGTGTGTATTGTGTGTATTGTGTGTATTGTGTGTAGTGTGTGTAGTGTGTGTAGTGTGTAGTGTGTGTAGTGTGTAGTGTGTGTAGTGTGTGTAGTGTGTATTGTGTGTAGTGTGTGTAGTGTGTGTATTGTGTGTAGTGTGTGTATTGTGTATTGTGTGTGTAGTGTGTGTATTGTGTATTGTGTGTGTAGTGTGTGTATTGTGTGTGTATTGTGTGTAGTGTGTGTAGTGTGTGTATTGTGTGTATTGTGTGTAGTGTGTGTAGTGTGTGTAGTGTGTGTAGTGTGTGTAGTGTGTATTGTGTGTAGTGTGTGTATTGTGTGTAGTGTGTGTAGTGTGTGTATTGTGTGTATTGTGTGTATTGTGTGTAGTGTGTGTATTGTGTGTAGTGTGTGTAGTGTGTGTATTGTGTGTAGTGTGTGTATTGTGTGTAGTGTGTGTAGTGTGTGTATTGTGTGTGTATTGTGTGTAGTGTGTGTATTGTGTAGTGTGTGTATTGTGTGTAGTGTGTGTAGTGTGTGTATTGTGTGTGTATTGTGTGTAGTGTGTGTATTGTGTGTGTAGTGTGTGTATTGTGTATTGTGTGTAGTGTGTGTAGTGTGTGTAGTGTGTGTAGTGTGTATTGTGTGTATTGTGTGTATTGTGTGTAGTGTGTATTGTGTGTAGTGTGTGTAGTGTGTGTAGTGTGTGTATTGTGTGTAGTGTGTGTAGTGTGTGTATTGTGTGTAGTGTGTGTATTGTGTGTAGTGTGTGTAGTGTGTGTAGTGTGTGTAGTGTGTATTGTGTGTAGTGTGTGTAGTGTGTGTAGTGTGTGTAGTGTGTATTGTGTGTAGTGTGTGTAGTGTGTGTAGTGTGTGTATTGTGTGTAGTGTGTGTAGTGTCTGTAGTGTGTATTGTGTGTATTGTGTGTAGTGTGTGTAGTGTGTAGTGTGTGTAGTGTGTGTAGTGTGTGTATTGTGTGTAGTGTGTGTAGTGTGTGTATTGTGTGTAGTGTGTGTATTGTGTGTATTGTGTATATTGTGTGTATTGTGTGTAGTGTGTGTAGTGTGTATATTGTGTGTAGTGTGTGTAGTGTGTGTAATGTGTGTAGTGTGTGTAGTGTGTATTGTGTGTAGTGTGTGTAGTGTGTGTAGTGTGTGTATTGTGTGTATTGTGTGTATTGTGTGTAGTGTGTGTATTGTGTGTAGTGTGTGTATTGTGTGTAGTGTGTGTAGTGTGTGTGTATTGTGTGTGTAGTGTGTGTATTGTGTATTGTGTGTATTGTGTGTGGTGTGTGTAGTGTGTATTGTGTGTATTGTGTGTAGTGTGTGTAGTGTGCATTGTGTGTAGTGTGTGTAGTGTGTATTGTGTGTATTGTGTGTAGTGTGTGTATTGTGTGTAGTGTGTGTAGTGTGTGTATTGTGTGTGTATTGTGTGTAGTGTGTGTATTGTGTATTGTGTGTGTAGTGTGTGTATTGTGTATTGTGTGTAGTGTGTGTAGTGTGTGTAGTGTCTGTAGTGTGTATTGTGTGTATTGTGTGTAGTGTGTGTAGTGTGTGTAGTGTGTATTGTGTGTAGTGTGTGTAGTGTGTATTGTGTGTAGTGTGTGTAGTGTGTGTAGTGTGTGTAGTGTGTGTAGTGTGTGTATTGTGTGTAGTGTGTGTATTGTGTGTATTGTGTATATTGTGTGTAGTGTGTGTAGTGTGTATATTGTGTGTAGTGTGTGTAGTGTGTGTATTGTGTGTAGTGTGTGTAGTGTGTGTAGTGTGTGTAGTGTGTGTATTGTGTGTATTGTGTGTATTGTGTGTAGTGTGTGTATTGTGTGTAGTGTGTGTATTGTGTGTAGTGTGTGTAGTGTGTGTATTGTGTGTGTATTGTGTGTAGTGTGTGTATTGTGTATTGTGTGTGTAGTGTGTGTATTGTGTATTGTGTGTAGTGTGTGTAGTGTGTGTAGTGTGTGTAGTGTGTATTGTGTGTATTGTGTAGTGTGTGTAGTGTGTGTAGTGTGTGTATTGTGTGTAGTGTGTGTAGTGTGTGTATTGTGTGTAGTGTGTGTATTGTGTGTATTGTGTATATTGTGTATATTGTGTGTAGTGTGTGTAGTGTGTATATTGTGTATATTGTGTGTAGTGTGTGTAGTGTGTGTAGTGTGTGTAGTGTGTATTGTGTGTATTGTGTGTATTGTGTGTAGTGTGTGTAGTGTGTATTGTGTGTATTGTGTGTAGTGTGTGTAGTGTGTAGTGTGTGTAGTGTGTAGTGTGTGTAGTGTGTGTATTGTGTGTAGTGTGTGTAGTGTGTATTGTGTGTATTGTGTGTAGTGTGTGTAGTGTGTAGTGTGTGTAGTGTGTAGTGTGTGTAGTGTGTGTATTGTGTGTAGTGTGTGTATTGTGTGTATTGTGTGTATTGCTCTCTTCAGTCATATGGTAAAGAACTGACTGTCCATTCAATCAAAAATATGTCAGTGAAAGGGTTAAATACATAAGTAAACATCATTTACAGTGAGAAGTGACCTCATGAATGTATAACAATATATACTATGCTATAATTGACAGATATTGTGCCCAGAGTGACATCTTTAGACATCATTTAAATACTAATTGTACAATGTTGGTCTCAAACCTTCACATATGTCGAGCAACAAGACATAATCCAATCCAACAAGTCGTTTTGTAAGACTTTAATATCACAAATAGTGACTTTGAGAACATCTTATGGAATTGCAAGCGCTAAAAAAAAAAGATTTGGTAAAAACAGTTAGAGCTCTTTTAGAGCTTTCAGACCATATATAGGTTTAGAAAAGAATAATATTTAATACAAATCAATGGTGCTTCTCTCCCTTGTGTCGGGAAAACCACAAAGGATTTTTAGACAACACGAAATCCCTTTTTATTTTAAACCAGGAAACACTAAGACATAAACGGGTTCATCCTAAGGACAAGATGCAACACAAAAACAGAGAAATGTAGTTTATTCTGTCCAATAAAGTGAAGAAAGTGTAAAGAGCGCCACATAGTGGGACTAAAGAGCCACAAGAGGCTTTATCAGCACAGACGACACTGGAGTTCAGGACCACAGGGTGCAGTGCATCTCCATCTTAAAGACACACATCACTCTTTTCAGGACAGGGAGGTGAATATTTTTGAAAGAGGAGTGAAGGAGGCCAGTGAAAGACTCTTAAACAGACTTTATCCGAAGTCCTAGTCATTCACATGCTAATCAAGTACTCATCAGTGATGAGGAGATGCACTGTCTCTTTAATCTAAACAGTTAAATCACTTAGAGCTTCAAGAATATATTTGGGTTTGGGTAAAACATATATTTGTCAAACAGTTGAGTCTAGGTGAGTATATTCTGTGCAGAGGCAGTGAGGCCTGACTTTATGACATAATGTTGTGGGTGTCATAGTTCTGCATTTTGTCTTTTTGTTTATCCTCAGTCCAGTTCTAGATCCGGTCCATATTTTGCCACCTCTGGTTTTCCTGCGCTCCACAGCTGCCTCTCATTCCCTCATCATCCCAGGGTAATTGATATAAATGTGGCAAAGTGGACCGATGCGTTCACTATTTTACTCCATGTTCACAGTTTGCACCACCTGAGATTCTAATCGAAGGCACGCAAGTTCATCGTTGGAACAACAGAGGCATGGTTTAAGTTATTGATACATTTATTAATACAAATCGTCGCTGTTCACAGTCCGTTGTCTTCATAGGAGACAGGTTGTCATACGAGCGTTCACAAAAAGCGTTCAGTTGAAGCGTTCCCAACAAAAGGCAGGACAGGGTCCTCTCCGGGCACCTGGAACAGGACGGCAGCAGCACGGCGCAGCCAGCGCGTGAGGCTTTACGCCGTGGGCGCCGCCCAGCCAACCGCACATCCCGGAGGTCGCACACCACGCGGGCCCATGGCAGCACCGCGGCACTGAATAATGACACTTGTTAGAAATACAATATTTTCTTATTCACATACAACTCAAAATACCTGGACTGAGGAGCGAGGTGGAGCAACCAGGAAGTGTGTGAGGTCAGAGGCCGACTGACGTCACCAGACAGCAATTTATGGACGTACGCTTGATCGATTCACCTATCAGGGGCGTCTAAGCAGTGGCAGGGGCCCGTCTGCAGGCTGTCCTGCCACATATACTTCCTCTGTTCAGTCAGTCTTTGGATGTTGAACAGTCAAGAGAGACACTCATTTAAATCTGATCATCACATTGTATTTGTGAAGTCTTATTCTGCATTACTCCCTGTTTCTTGAGCCTGTTTCGGTGTTTGTTTCCAGTCTGATTTTTCTTTTGTGTCAAAAAAGAAGTCTTTACCAGAGTTATTTACCTTTTTTGTCATTTTTAAGGCTTTCCTATTTAAAGGAGCCTTTCTGTTGAACCGAACAAAGATTTCAGTTTGGCTCATTCTTCGTGTTGTATTTGAGTTCAGCTGTGATAGTCGGGTCTGAGTCTCCAGCAGAGCTGACGTCGTCTTTGGAGAAGTCGGGCTTCTCAGCCCTGGATGAGGGCCGCTTGATCTGAATTTTCCTTGGCTCTGAGGTTTTCCTCCGATGATGAAAAGGCAGTTGCACTGATCCACAGATGAGGTGTAGGAGAAAAAATCTCTCGATAAAACAAAGAAGCAAGTGCTCTTGTTTCAAAAGTGAAATGTTTAATCTTGTGGTTGAATCAGAAACTCGTGTGGACTCGGCCATTCTCGTGGAAGGCCGAGTCTCCTGCCTGCTCCCCAAAATGTCTGTCCCAACTCCCAGTCCCAAGTCTGTCCCCTTCCCTAAATCACTGATGGTCACATGACCCATTCCACATTTACAATTCACAAGCAGGTCTTAGAGGGCGGGGATGCAAATGACACAGGCAAAAGGAGAACCAGAGATACAGGGTTTACATTCACATTTTGACCACCGACACCTTAGAGACAACAGGCCCGTCCTGGACACCCGTGGTTCCTTTTATCCCAATGAGAAGGCGGAAAGTTTACCGGCTCTGAAGAACAAAAGCAGCTGATTGCCCTGATGTGAGGGCCTGGCCCCTGGGACATCCTGGTCACCCCAGAGTGTCCAGACATGTAGCTGTCAGGCTGTGACTTTGGGTGTTATAAAAATAAATTGAATTGAAATACAATTGAATCGAAATTGAAACAAGGCAAAGTGCCAGATTATTATTATTTTCCATAAAAGAGGTCAATTTGAAGATCGTCCTAGATCCAAATTTGTTGTTGAAATGTTGCAAAAAGGTCCTTTGCTTGAGTGTGTTTCAGTCCAATTCACATCGCTGATGTGCACAAACTTACTTATGGGGAGAGAGTAAAGTTAACTTCCTCTCTGCAATGTCTTTGTCCCTTAAGATAAACTAGCTAACAGAGCTATGTACAACAGAGCTAAGTCTGTCTTTACAAGGCAGATTGAACACCAGTTTTCAAAGAACAGATGAGAGTAATTAGTCCTTGAGTTGAAGTTGGTTCAGAATTTATTTTGCTAAATTGTGTTTGTCAAGTTAATTATTTGTTATTTGTCTTATTTTTCATATTGTTTACATTATTTCTGCTGATTTTTAAAGTAATTCAGTTATTTGTTGTAGTCTTCCACAGGGTTCAATAGGTTTCACCAGCAAGGACCACGACCCCAGCTACGATGCAAATGCCTCGATACCCCCGTAAGGAGATGAATTAGAAGAATTAAAAAATGGTGGGAGGGAGAGGCACGAAGTCACTAACGCTGATGTGTGTGACCTGGATGCTTAAATAGTGTAGCCACAGGAAGGGAAGTGAAAGGGGTGTGGTCCTGCTCCCGAACTGAAGATAACAAACTTATCTTCATTAAGGTGGGAGGGGCTTAAGATAAGATAAGATATTCCTTTATTGTCCCACATGGGGAAATTTCATTGGTGCAACGCAGGTAGATACAGAGGTAGATACAGAAGAAAAGAACTTATATAGGAAGTGTTACGACCACCTGGCTCAACGGCAGCCAAACAAAGAGGGGAGTCCACACAGCACTTACAATAATTAATATTATCGTTTATTATAAATAATCAGGCCCTGACAAAAGAAACTAAGTATCAGTGTAGATGGCGACTAACTAAGTGTAGTGTGATATGTATCGTTGCAATGAAAATGTGCAGAAATAAACAGAAGCAAAACTGTGCTGCCACACAGCACAGCAACCAGTCTTGGGACGCGGCGAGAGAGAGGGAGACTGCTCTCACCAGCCTCCCTTATATCCAGGCTGGCTCCATTCGGGCCAAACGATCCTCAGGTGTGTTAGGAGGGACCTGCAGTGGAGAGAAACACCTGGCAACCAGGAGAGGGTGCTGACTCCCACTGCTCAGGGAGCTGACACCCCTACAGAACCCCTAGGTTCGTAACAGAAGTTTGAAAAACACTTTCAGTAGAAGATCTCCTATAAACAAAAACTCCCATAGACAAATAAATAAATAAATACATAAATACCATTGCATGTGATCACGACAGTAATTGCACATGAATATGTGTCACGACCGCACATGGATTGCACATGAATTTCACAGTAATTGCACATGAATCACAACAGTAATTGCACATATGACGAAATTGCACATCAGTATTAGGTTAGGTCAGTATTGTGAGTGTTCAGGACTAACAGTGTTTGTTATAAAGTGTGACGGCAGCAGGAAGGAAAGACCTGCGAAACTTTTCCTTCACACAGCGAGGGTGGATCAGTCTCTCACTGAAGCTGCTCTCCAGAGTGGACAGAGTGTCCTGCAGGGGGTGACACTCATGGTCAAGCATAGATGTGAATCTAGCCAGGACCCTCCTGTCCCCCACCTCCTGCACCGAGTCCAGAGCACAGCCCAGGACGGAGCTGGACTTCTTGATGATTTTGTCCAGCTTCTTCCTCTCCCTCTCTGTGATGCTGCTACTCCAGCAGACCACACCTACAGGAGCTTATGCCACCACAGAGTCGTAGAAGGTCTTCAGGAGTGGCCCTGTCACTCCAAAAGACCTGAGTCTCCTCAGGAAGTAGAGCCGACTCTGGCTCTTCCTGTACAGTGCGTCTGTGTTATGAGTCCAGTCCAGTTTGTGGTTCAGATGAACACCCAGGTACTTGTATGAGTCCCTCTCTCAATGTCCCGTCCCTGGATGTTCACTGGTGAGGGGGCAGTGGGGTGGTGTCATGGAATAAGACATACACCGATGCTATTCCGTAACACATCGAGAACACAATTCAACTTAGAATATGAAACGACACAGAAATATCAGACATTTGTATGGCAAGCTTGGGAGAAAACGCCGGGACTGATCACGCAGGCTGTGGTACGCAGCCTGCGTGATCCTCCTGCGTCTCACCCCGTTTTTTCCCATGCTGGTTGGTTTTATTAGATATTCTGGAATAGGCGGGTCACATTTCTCATTGGTCAGCTTCACATCAAGGCACTTGTTTTACAGCTGGTATTTTTCCGTAGAGATCAAGCCTTGGGTAAACATTACCCAAACTCCTCTGGGCTGTCACACCCCCTCTGGGGTAAACATCCTTTGGCCCATCTTTACGACCCCTTCACAAACAAATGCAGTTTGTCACACACCCGTTCTTCTCTTAGACTAATGATGCATATAACATATCACTATTATGCAGATAAAATACATCACAGAAATATAATCATATATTCACATTTTATCACATTTCCCTCCTGTTTATCAAAGCATTAGTCACTGTATCATATGCCAAACACATTACTCTTTTCAGTTTTCAACATGTCTTTCATTTAGGTGTTAAAATGACACTTTTACACTCAAAAATAATGCACATTTTTCAACATTGAAAACACTTCTTTTCTCTCGGCCCACAACATTTCTACAGCATTACTGTCCTAAATTTTGAGTCAGATTGGTCAATCTCTGTAATTTGACAGACAGACAATTTATCTTGTCTATAATTTGTGCGGTGTGATGGGAAATATAGAAGTACAAGCGGAAAGCCCTTAAACCCGCTGCTCTCTGGTCAGTCAGTTTGACTTGTCAGGGACCTCTCTGAACACCCCAATAGAATCAAATACGTAGTATCAGGTGCTACTGGGACCAGATTGTCCACTAACCTCTCGACCTTGACCTTGCGGTATGGTTCTGGGTGATGCTGGTCTTTGTTATGACCATGGCTGGCCACAAAAGAGATACATAGGCACAACGTCCCACAAGTGTCCCCACACCACCATACGTCCTCGCTTGGTTCTTAAGAGACCTTCTTCCGCTGCTCGCTTTGGTCACACCTATGACACATATGAACTGGTACATTTCCCATCTCAATTCATAATCTCATTAACATTGCATGTAGTTATGTTGTAGCAGATAAAAAACTCTCTTAGTTAGTGTAAACAACAGTGGCTACAATATGCCATTGTGTTTCTTCAGCTACTGTCATGTCAATTATACATTATACATTACACATTTCATAACCTTTCATGTTGATCACTTATTTTCTTCCCTCTATTCTAGGTCTGTGTATGTTGATCGATTGTCCCGATTGTCCCGATTGTCCCGAATGTCCCGATTGGGCGAGATTACCTTCGCCTCTCTGCTGTCTCTTTTTTCACATGTTACGGCGCATAATACAGGTGTTCAGCTCCCATATTACCGTCATCACTTGTGATGATGATACCTGTTGATTATTTTCCAGCAGAGTATGGTACTCTGCGCACCGTAGCCTCTGGCTCCCGTTCATCGTAGCAGAGTATAGCACTTTACGTACTGTAGAATCTGTCTCCCGTCCATTGTAGCAAAGTATCGTACTCTACTGTAGACTCTGGACAAAACTCATACAAACGAAGTCCTGCATCTTGTAGATTGCTTATGGATCTGGTGCTGTGTTGTCTGCTGCACCCATGATCTTGTCCTCCCTTGGTTAGGACGACACGGTGTGGCTCCGTCCACTTGGCTCGTCCACTTGGCTCGTCTCTGTAAACACCACATCTCCAACACGTTCTCGCTGCGGTGATAAACAAAGTCTTTTCGACAATTCAATGTATTTCAAACAGTTTTCTTGTTTACAATTTTTTTTTTTTAGTAATTATTGATTCGGAATATTTGTTTACACGTACACATCCCTCCTTTTTGAGACATTGAATTCCCATGTCTCAAACTACTACACAATTCTACATTTAAACAAAATTCAATAATCCAGATAGTTTACAACGTTCACTAATCCAGGATGTAATCAAGGAAGAGATGGAATTGCGTCTGTCACCCCAACTCCGCAATGTCACCTCTTGACCTTTCACAGTTCAGTGGTCACATCCCTGGCTGAGCCCCCCTTCCATGGTGCTGGGCCCCCATCCTGTGTGGGTCAATCAGTCTATGTGTGTAATCTTACACTTCCCAAATCTGTAACTTGTAAATCTGTTTTACCACCATTTGTTTCAAACTTCAAATGTTTCAAACTCTAAATGTTTCAAACTCTAAAAGTCTCAAACTCTAAAAGTCTGGTGTCCACGTGTGCGCGCGTATGTGTGTGTGTGTGTGTGTGTGTGTGCAATACAAATACATCAAACTATAATAATTATCTCAATAATTCCCCCGTTGAGCTGGCCATAAGGCTCGGTTCACAACTTAGAATTCTTCACATAATTAATAATTTCACATCTGCTCTGTGGGTGTGGCCTAAATAAAGTCACCCATCTAATGTAATATGTTCTAATCTTCTATATGTGCTTCAGGTGAGTTTCAAACTCAATCTCTCACACCTGCTCATGTGATGCTTTACAAACATTGTGTATTAGTTTGTTCTAACAAGTCTATATGTGTATTAAAAAATCAAAATGATTCTAAACCTTCCCCTTGGTTATAAGGCACATCATTTTATCAACCTGTTTTTCCCATTGTTGCCTACTTTCCTGTCTTTTCTCTGTCTCTCATCACATCTTCCTCTCTGTCTTCCCCTCTGTCTGTTCTCTGTCTTCCTCTCGTCTTCCTCTCTGTCTTCCCCTCTGTCTTCCTCTCGTAACGGAGGAAACACCCATTTCCAAATTTCTAAACCTGCTTTTCCTTCTCTCTTTTCACTTACTCTTACCCTCACTTGTAACCTGCTTTTACTTTCTAATTGCTGCTGATATAACTACCAGACGCTGCATCCCCTGGGATTCCACTGTTTAAATATCTCTGTCTGTGTAGTTCCTGTTATCACTGGTTTCATAACTTCTATAGCGTCTAAATTTAGATGATATTGTCTTATTTAAATCTATTCAGTTCTTGATTGAATCTCCACAATCCTTCAGGTATTTACTTTAGAATGTCAAATTCTTTCGCTGTTAATGTTAACTTTTTCCCTATTACTCATCAGTCAACCCCCCCTGAGGTGTTGCTGTTGGTGTCCCTGTGATCCGTAAAGATAACAACATCTGCTCCATCCTGAGTCCTCCAGATTCTTTGCCAGTCAATAGCCCCTTATCTCTGACTATCTTTTATGACTTGGTGTCCTCCCACTTCTGCGTCAATTGCCCTAGTTAATAACACAGTCATGTCTTTCCAAGGAGGACATCCGCACGTCACTATTTAACTTATTCCCTCACTTACGTCTACATTGCAATACGAGGTTTCCTCATGATAATACAAATAAATAGGTTACTAATATAACTTTTACTATCACTTTACTTACTACCCGTTCTATGTCCAAAAACTTCAGTAGTCACTCATTTACCCATATTATCACTTCCAGGCCCGTGCCTGTATTTGATCCTAAATTTAAAAACACTTCTGTCTTTTCGTCCTGTACTTTCATCTAGTTATGCATTAAGTCCAAAAAGATCATTTTCGTCTAGTCCAAAAATAAAACAAAACAAAACAAAACGTAGGTTTGTTCTGTGCACTCAAAAAACACACGATACCGTAAAAACACAACTTTTGTCTTCTATGTCGGGGACAGGAAGTGTCCTGTCTGTCATCACATTCCCCAAAAAATTGGCCATCTATAAAAATCTGAATTCATCTTCATCTCTCATCAAGTTTAATAAAATCTTTATAATTGATTGTTGTCAATCAAAACAAAACCCTTAAAATTTGTTCTACAGAGCTCTCAATAACTAAAATTTAAAACCAGCTGGGTTTAGTTTTGCTTAATTCATCAGTTCAGAGCGTCCTCTGAACTGCTTTCTCTCCATTCTCCTGTCTTGTTGACCCCCCTTATCTACCCCTCTCTGCCACGTCATCTGAGCATGGAAGTCTCCCTCCAAAATCCTCTTATGACTTTTCCTTTGTCTTTTTACAGTTTGGGGTGATAATTCTGGCATTATGTGGTCTCGGTCATCTGAGAGAAATGCTACTTGCTTTACAGTCACGATCAATGTCAAGCTTCTAGAGAAAATTCCTTATTAGATTCGTGGTGTTTAATGATTCACCCGTGACTGCAAATTTTAGATCTCTCAGAATAACGCCTTGTGACCCTTGTATGATTAATTGTGATTCTCACACTCGTTAGTGAATCACTTATTAATCCTCATTCACACATTCACACTTCCTCTCTTACTTACTTCGCTCGTGCACAGCGCTTACATTCACACATCTTTATGTCAGTAACAACTCGTACATAAGGCATCATAACTTTCTTTCTGTGAGAAACTTAACTCGTGGTGAGCAATTTAACTCCTTTATGTGAGAAACTTATCTACACAAAGCCAACCAATATTTTTCCAGCAATATCAAACTCCCTGCTTATGTGAGAAACTTATCTCGTCCATAAGCCTACAATATTTCCTCAGTAATATCAAACTGGGCATTTCCTCAGTAATACCTAACTGGGCATAAAAGCCTACAATATTTCCTCAGTAATATCAAACTGGGCATTTCCTCAGTAATACCTAACTGGGCATAAAGCCTACAATATTTTTCCAGTAAATATCAAACTAATGCATAAAACGTTTTATGGCTCACTCTTTTTCACGCACAAAGTTTTGTCTGACCTTCTTCGTCGCCTGTGTTCTCCTGCTGCTTCGAAACGACGCGCTCTCCTCGCGGAGAATGAGGTGCGATGGGCGGCCACGGGAAAAGTGGACTTCTTTCTGCTGTGCACACAGACTTTCACCGATTCACCCGTCAATCTCCGCGAAGGGCAGCTGGTCGTCCGGCTCGATAGGACCAGAAAATGTCATGGAATTAGACATACACCGATGCTATTCCGTAACACATCGAGAACACAATTCAACTTAGAATATGAAACGACACAGAAACATCAGACATTTGTATGGCAAGCTTGGGAGAAAACGCCGGGACTGATCCTCCTGCGTCTCACCCCGTTTTTTCCCATGCTGGTTGGTTTTATTAGATATTCTGGAATAGGCGGGTCACATTTCTCATTGGTCAGCTTCACATCAAGGCACTTGTTTAACAGCTGGTATTTTTCCGTAGAGATCAAGCCTTGGGTAAACATTACCCAAACTCCTCTGGGCTGTCACCCCCCTCTGGGGTAAACATCCTTTAGCCCATCTTTACGACCCCTTCACAAACAAATGCAGTTTGTCACACACCCGTTCTTCTCTTAGACTAATGATGCAGATAACATATCACTATTATGCAGATAAAATACATCACAGAAATATAATCATATATTCACATTTTATCACAGATGGCGTCTGCGGAAATCCACCACCATCTCCTTGGTCTTCCCCGCGTTGATGAGGAGGTGGTTCCGCTGACACCAGTCCACAAAGTCCTGCGCCAGTCCTCTGTCCTCCACATCATCGTCGTCCGTGTTGAGTCCGATGATGGCAGAGTCGTCACAGAACTTCTGCAGGACACAGCTGTCCGTGTCGTGTCTGAAGCCTGCAGTGTAAAGGGTGAAGAGAAAGGGCGCAAGGACAGTGCCTTGGGGCGCCCCCACACTGCAGGTCCGAGTGTCAGACACACAGTCCCGTGCTCTCACAAACTGGGGTCGGTCCGTGAGGTAGTCCAGGATCCACTCTGCCAGGTCATACTCCACACCAGCCGTCTCCAGCTTGTCCCTCAGGAGCAGCGGCTGGATGGTGTTGAAGGCGCTGGAAAGATCGAAGAACAGGATCCTCACAGAGCTGCCAGGCTTTTCCAGGTGAGAGAGAGAGCGGTGCAGCAGGGAGATGACGGCGTCCTCCACTCCGATGCCAGGCCGGTATGCAAACTGCAGCGGATCCATGGCTGAGCTCACGGTGGAGCGGAGGTGGTCCAGGACCAGCAGCTCCAGTGTCTTCATCAGGTGGGACGTGAGAGCCACCGGCCTGAAGCTGTTGAGGTCTTTGTCGCGCGGTGTCTTGGGCACAGGTACCAGACAGGAGGTCTTCCAGATCTGTGGTACCACCCTCAGCTTCAGGCTCATGTTGAAGACATGCTCCATAACTCCACACAGTTAATCTGCGCAGGACCTAAGGAGCCTGGGGCTGATGCCATCAGGTTCTGCTGCCTTCCTCACTTTAATCCTCTTCAGCTCACTCCTCACCTGTGCTGCTGTGACAGTCAGTGGTTGGCAGGGGGTATGGGTGGGTCCAGGCGAAGTGGGGAGCTGATGGTCCAGGGCAGAGAAGTGAAGAGGAACAGATGCAGGGCATTGTCCAGCTGTGGAAGAGGGAGCATGCAGCTGTGCAGGGGGAGGGGCGGGTGACCGATCAAATCTCATGAAGTGAGCATTTAAATCAATCACCCACTGTAGATCCCCCTCTGTCTGGGCAGGGGGGATTTTGAAGCCCGAGATGGTTTTCAGGCTTCTCCACACTCCCTGAATGTTCTTCTTCTGCAGCTGCTCCTCCTCTGGTAGCCGGCTTCCTCCTGCCTGATCTTCCTCCTCAGTTCCTTCTGCACAGTCCTCAGCTCCTCCTTGTTCCCTGACCTGAAGGCTCTCTTCTTCTCCTTCAGCAGAGCCTTCAGTTCACGGTTAATCCACGGCTTGTTGTTTGGAAAACACCGCACCGTCCGGGAGGGAACAATGTTCTCAAAACAGAAGTTGATGTAGTCCCTGATGCACTCTGTGATGGTGTTGGCCTTCCCATGTGGGCCATAGAGCTCAGTCCAGACAGTGGTGCTGAAGCAGTCCCTCAGAGCCTCCTCGCTCTCAGCAGACCACATCCTCACCTCACGGGACACCACAGGCTGCCTGTGCACCATGGGTTCATACACAGGCCGGAGATTCACAAGGGTGTGGTCCGAGTTGCCCAGGGGAGGGAGGGGGGAAGAAGAATAAGCCTCTTTGGTGTTGGCAAAAAACAAGTCCAATGTTCTATTGTTTCTGGTGGGGCAGGTAACATACTGGGTGTATGTTGGTTGAACAGAAGAGGGAGAAGCGTGGTTAAAGTCACCAGAGACGAGGAAGAGAGCCTGTGGCTGCTGTGTTTGCAGCCTACAAGTGCAGGAGAGCAGTGCTTCACAAGCATATTCAGCATTGGCAGACGGGGCCACATAGACTGCGATCGAAATCACATGTGAAAACTCCCGGGGCAGATAATATGGCCTCATGCCAATAGCCAATAGTTCAATATCCTTGTTACATAGCTGCTCCTTCACTGTGCAGTGTTCGGGTTTGGACCAGCTCGTGTTCACATACACAGCCAGACCTCCACCTCTTTTCTTTCCGCATTCTCTCGTTCTGTCGCCCGCAGCAGATGAAAATTGTCCAAACCTACATTAGAGTCTGGCATTTCTGCTGTTAACCAGGTCTCTGTGAAAATCAAGACGCTGCTGTCCCTATAAATCCTCTGGGACCACATGAGGCTCGCTATTTCCGTCTTTTTATTTTGAAGGGACCTCACGTTACCCATGACTACGGCGGGAACCGACTTCCTGTTTGTCCCTCTCTTCTCTCGGAGTTTACGTCCAGCCCGTCTGCTTCGTTGCGTTTTCCTTAGGATATCCGCCGGGATAACGTGACGATCTCTGGGTAAGACGACTGTCCTCCGCAGTTTCATGAGTTCCTCCTTTGTGTAAACGCGGTACGGCGCCGGCCGGGGGGCCGGGGGGGCTCAGAGCCGAGGCACATCGCGGCGAAAACACCCAATCCAGCCGAATAAAGTCAAAACAAGTTAATTTATAGCGATTCCAGTGCGTGTCCTGATCGTTCGTGAAGTTCCTCTTTTATATAAACGTGTACCGGTGGCACGCCGTACTTTAGCGGCGGCCGGAGGGCGCGGGGGGGCTGGGGGCTAGCTCAGAGTTAGCTCACATCACGACAACACGACGAAAGACACTCAAATCCAGCCGAAAAAAGTCAAAAACAGTTTCCAGCGCGTGTCCCTATCGTACAGTAAAATAGAAAAAAATATTTACAAAATATTGCAGATAAAGCACAATAAGTGTGAGAAAAAAGAGGAGCGTTTACACCGGGCTGCTAGCTGTACCAGCGCCTTATGACGTACATACGTACCTTAGCAGGTCTTGTGGGCATATGTTTTTTACCCGTTGGACAGAGCAGGATGGAAAAACCTATGTTTGTTGTGTCTAAGCGTACAATAAACCAACGTAAGCTTTTCTTTGTCACATTTGATTATTCGACTGCGTAGACCAGAGCGTAACCCTGGACACTGCCCCAGGGGCCTTTTTGATTTGTTTGGTTTAAGTCAGTTTAATATTGTTTTAGTGACGAAGTTCCTCATCAAAGACTAGGACCATTTTGTTTGTCTTGAGTTTAGCACTTGGTCAAAGCTTTCATTATCACTCATTTTAGAAGAATCTGTTTTCATTTTGCCTTGTGTATTTACACTGAAAACATGTTTTTAGCTTGTCTGCTGAGGGAAATGGCAAAACTCTTGTATTAAATTAAGGGAGTGACTGCAGAGCCGCGGTGCGCGGCCGAAACTGCCATGTTATTTTTGTGCCGGCCGCGCACCGCGGCTCCTGAAACTGCGCCGCTATTTGACTGCGTAAGGTTAGGGTTAAGGTTAGGGTTAGGGTTAGGGTTAGGGTTAGGGTTAAGGTTAGGGTTAAAGTTAGGGTTAGGGTTAGGGTTAGGGTTAAGGTTAAGGTTAAGGTTAAGGTTAAGGTTAGGGTTAGCCATGAGGCTATAACGGGCTATAAGGGAAATGCCGCGGTCTCTGAAACTGCGCGGCCATTTGACCGTGGCTCTCCAGCCACGGCCTTAAATTAAACCAATTGTTAAATCAAAAGACAGATGTGATAAACTCCAATACCACAAACAAGTCAAATATTAGCCATATATTCACTGAGTTTTGACTCTCTTGACATTATCTGGTCATTTATCAATAGATTTCAATGGTTGACCACACGTTCTGTGCCCAGCAGATGGACCCCCACACCTCAGTGTTGGGAGGGACTCATGGTTCTCCTCTGGTCTGATATGATCATGTGCAGGGCTGAATCTGGAGCTTTGGTGAACTTAGGGGCCAGCGGCCCTCACTCTCCCCCAGACTCACTGGCACAGTGTACAATCTGTGGAAAAACATACAATGTTTTAAAAAATCTATAGGAAATAATACAATGCTTTAATATTCAGTTTGTTGTGTTTTAAAACGTCACTGTATGAAAATACAATGTTTTTAAATTAACTTTGTTAAAATACAGTTGCCGTTTTTAGTTAAATGCAAAAAATAATCTGTGTAAAAATGTTCAGTGTCTCAAAGTCTGTTTAACTTCTGGTTAAATCCAGACTGAAGCAGAGGAGCTCCTGGTCCTCATGAGCAGAGTCCTTCATAACCTTCTGCTTTGCTTTTAAACTGAGGAAAATAATACTTTTAAAATCTTTTGACATGTGGTTTATATTTTTGTTTATATTAATATAATTATGAATATTTAGTTCAAACCTGGTGAAAGAGTTATGGCGTGTGTTACCCTGGAGCGCCCTCTTGTGGCTTTATTGAATTGTCAGGCTGTAAATGGAGGGGTTAAAGTGGCAGCACATATGCCAGGCTCCATGTGCAGTCGCAGGGTTGTGAGTTTGAATCCCGGCTCAGACAGTTTACTGCATGTCCTCCCTTCTCTCTCTCTTCATTTCAAGCTAAACTGTTCTGTCTAATAAAGTTTACGGGCAAAAACAATCATGACAAAGAAGAGTCTGATTTTTTATACATTTTCTTCTGTCTAAACCTGCCCAGGGACTACAGCTTATATATATGTGCTGAGCATTGTTTCTCTTTTAAAATTAATGTTATCTGTGCACTTGCCTCATTTTGAATAACTACAATTATAACAATTATACTAATAATAACAACAACAAAAATCTTCAAATAGTTAGTCAGGAGATTTATTTTTTTATTACAAAAAAAACCTTTAGTTGATCAAAAATAAAATTATAGAACATTTTTTAACAAGATTTGTAGAACCCCATTTGCAAAACAACATTTTACATAATTAAGTATCTTTTTTCTCCGCTTCATGTTGTAGAACTTTCCAGATTGTCAGAGAAAGTGGAAGTTTAAACACCCTGAATACAGGACTCAGCATTAGTGAGTCATCATCATGATCTTTGAGTGTTCAAGTCTCGTGACTATATTTCCAGAAGAGGAAGTTTAAATAAGGGTAGTCAGGAAGAATCTGTTTTGACAGGATTATGCCAGAATTACACAATAGTGTGCCAAGATAAGAGTGAACGCGCTCATGTGAGCCAACGTCAAAGGAGAAACCCAAATTATCAAACTTCTCAACGTGCAATTATGTGTAGTATATTTGTGTTTGGTGAGATGTCGTTTTATTATCATATATTTTCGTGGATTATAACATTTAAAATTGTACTTTTCCCAAATGGAGACTTTATTGGAGCTTTTTATATTTTTGGTTCTCCTGTTGCCACTTCTCTTTCTTTTCAGCTTGAATCCTTATTGTTTCTAGCTCCAGTAGAAGAACCTTTTCCTCTTCTTCTTTGGGTTCCTCTGGTTCTGCTTCAGCCTGTTCCAGAAGAGGTTGCTCTGCCACGTCTTGTTTTGCATCTGCACGTTTACGTATCTTTTTTACAGCTTTCTGTATTCCTGCCCCTGCTGCAGCTCCCACAATTACACTGCCTACACCAATCACTGCACCAGGG
Organism: Eucyclogobius newberryi; assembly: GCF_026437365.1. Classification (NCBI taxonomy): domain Eukaryota; kingdom Metazoa; phylum Chordata; class Actinopteri; order Gobiiformes; family Gobiidae; genus Eucyclogobius; species Eucyclogobius newberryi. The sequence continues at coordinate 49,394,172 of NW_027315723.1, forward strand.
ACTGCAAATGGAAGACCAAGCACTACCAGTGGTACCATCACTCCTACACCAAGGAAAGCTCCAAGAATGATTCCTGCTGGATTTTCTTTCATATGGGACAAAAGTCTTTTGAAGATATTCTCTTTAGCTTCTTTGTGAATATCCTCATCAGACATGTCTCCTGATGAAGTCGCTTTAATGTGTTCCATCTCTTCCTCTATTTCTTCACCAATTTTCTCCAGTAACTCGTTTGTGTAGTACTTTCCTCCATTATCTGCCACAGTCTTGTTGATGGTCTTGAGCAGCTCTCTGATCTGGTACTGGTTGTTTCTGTATTCATCTTCACTGTTCTCCCAGTATTTATTATCAAAGACATGGCAGCGACCTCCACATTTCTGCACCAAGTCATTCAGAGACGGGTTCAGGCTCACCCACTCTTCAATCCTCATCTCCTCTGGCAGGTCATCTCCTCATCTCCTCCTAACCCTAACCCTAACCCTAACCCTAACCCACAGTGGTGTATTTCAGGACCTCTTCACTGAAATACTTCTGTATCATTTTTACAACTGCCTTTTCCTGCTCTGTGTATTTCTCTATCTTCAGCATAATAAGGACGGCGTGTGGTCCAGGAGCACATTCTGTGACACATTTCAACATCTCAGGGCTCATGTTGGTTTTGGATAGGTCAGTGTCAAAAAGACCTGGAGTGTCGACCAACTGGATCTTCTGTCCATTAACATCCCTGACTTCAGACATACATTTATCTGTCCCAGAGTTTGGAGAATCGTCTTCATTGAAAATCTTTTCCCCAAACATTGTGTTGGCCAGGCTGCTTTTTCCTAATCCAGTTTTTCCCATCAATACAATCCTCAGCATGTCTGCTTCTAGAAACACAGTTGTAGATGTTTTACAAACTTAATCAATTTAAACACTTGAGTCTTTAGTTTAGTCTTTAAAAGTAAAGCATAAGTGCATAAATAAATCATTCGTACCTGTCAGGGTGTCACTTCGTTTGAGCGTCTTCAGTTCTTTCTCTTTCACCTGTGGAGCAGGCCTGTTTTATAGAGTCGACTTAGGGGCGGAGTCTACAACATGTAGTGCAACAAAAGTGAAACAGCAATTCAAAGATTCAAAGGACAATATAGAAAAACATAAAATCTAGTTTTAAAGCTGTCGCTCTCTCCTTCATGGCTGAGAAGATTCTAGGTAAAGGTAAATTACACAATACATAATAATTAATATGTAATAAAATGTATTTTATTTATGAATCTCAAACTTCACAAAAACAATCCGTATAATGTCTCAACTGACACGAAACATGATTTTGAACTTGCAAAATGTGTCAAATTACAGTTAAAAATGTCATAACACGAAATAACCTGTAGTATAAATACTCTGTCTGCTTCCCAAATAAGCCCTGTCGCCGTGGTGATGGTCAGAGTTAGTTTCCTGGGTTTGTTGTTTTGTGGAGGGGCCGCTGTCAGGGTCTCCTCGTTCTCCTGTACGTTGATATTCTTCACAATCTATTGATTTGATAACTTTAGACTACAGCATCTCACTTGAGCTTTGGCTGTTTTTATTTCATGTTGTCCATGGACGTTTAGCTCTCGAGATTTACCATTTAGTTGGTTAAACACTGGTCTATCCAGTGTTAACTTTGACCCAAACTCATTAATGCAGCTTCAACTTATATATTTATTTTATTACTGTCTGTCACTAACCCAGTCACAAAACATGTATAAATGCAACTTTCATCAGAACAGTAAATCAGGACATACAAGGGTGTAAGAACTTTAAACCAGACGACTGCAACATTCAAACACAATCACTGAAAAACTGCATTTAGAATCCTCTTTGTAAAAGCTACACTTGGCCCACATTCCACAGTAACACAAAACTGAGCTTGATAATGACAAACATGTTTGGTGCTGAAACATGAGCCAACAAAAATAATCTTTTATTCATCTTTAGGTTTGGGCAGATGTGTTGAATTGTGACAAGGTTCAATGATACACATTCACTACCTTATGCTCAGTGCTGGGAGGAATACTTTATATTTAGTATGTATTTAGTAACAGAATACTGGATACCTGCATTCAAATGTATTTGTAACATATAAATTTGTCTAAGGCTACCCCTGTTTGCTGTAACCCGAGTCAACATTTTTCAAGTGGCTCGGTCGGTAGGCAAATTCTTATTTGTTTTACTTTGAAGGCAAAAAAAAAGATCAAAATTTAGCCATTTTTTGAGTCGGAGTGACCACCAGGGGTCAGGCTTCAACAGTCAATGGCGGAAAACGTCTCTATCAACCCGATCATGAGACTAAATTTCACGATTTTAAGACATTTCAATCGACCTTTTGTACGCCGCTATCCTTTATTTTGGTAGCGAAGGCGAGCGAACATGCGGGGGACACGGGCGCCGCCATGTTTGTTGTGATGACGCTACTGGGCGTGTGTCAATCCCAGAATGCATTGCGTAAAACACCCTGACGCGCCGACGGAGGCGCAGCAACTTCTAAATATGTCGTTACTAACTCGCGGTCTGTTTCGTCACAGACGCATGCGGGGGACTGACTATGACCTGTGGTTTTTTTCTCTGCTAAGCTGGACCCCGTTGCAGCCGGCATGCCACGATGTCTACGCGCGGTGGCGGCTGCTGAAAAAGCAGTCTTGGCCTCGCGTGATCTGGTGGGCTATGCTGAACTAACACTGCTTGTGCCACATGCTGTCTCTCTGATCCTGCTGGAACAGAAAACTTCGCATCTTTCTGCTTCCCGATGGCTCAGGTACAACACAGTTTTGCTTGAATTACCTAACGTCACAGTAAAACGATGCACACAGCTTAACCCTGCCACCCTCTTGCCCACCCCTGAAGAGGGCGAAGCTCACTGTTGCATTTCTACAATCGAACAGGTGTGCACCCCGAGACCGGATCTGAAAGAGGAGCCACTTGTTAACTCTGACTTGTTTTTTTATGTAGATGGATCAGCATCTCGAGACACCAACACGGGACAGAACCGTGTTGGCTTTGCAGTATGCTCTGAGTGGGATGTGGCGGCCTCAGGCCCACTGCCCTCTCATTTCTCTGCACAGACTGCAGAATTGATGGCTCTGACAGTCGCATGCACATTGGCGAAGGGTCAGTCCGTCACAATTTTCACAGACTCTCGCTATGCGTTTGGTGTATGCCACGACTGGGCGGGGTTGTGGCGACACAGGAACTTTTTGAAATCGGATGGTAAGCCTATTCTGAACTGTACGCAAGTTGGGGAACTCCTGACGGCGATCTTGCTCCCATCTGATATTGCTATATGCAAATGTCAAGCTCATCAAATCAAATCAAATCAATTTATTTTTGTAAGGCCCAAAATCACAACAACAGTTGCCTCTGAGGGCCACAGGGAGAAATGAATCAACAATGTCTGTGGTGGCGATGAAGTCAGACAATGTCTGTGGTGGCGATGGAGTCAGACAATGTCTGTGGTGGCGATGAAGTCAGACAATGTCTGTGGTGGCGAGGGACGATGTCCCAGGGTCCTCTGTCCTTAGACTCTCCTTCTCGGCCAGGAAAAACTACAAAAAAAAACCTCTTTGGGAAAAAAGCGTAGAAACCTGGAGGAGTTCCAGTGAAGGAGAGATCCGACTCTCACAGACGGACAGACGGACACGAGGAGACTGGAGCTGGACCCACTCTTCAGGCAGATGAGGGACCGACTGAGGCGAACTGGACCCACTCTTCAGGCAGATGAGGGACCGTCGGAGTCGAGCAGGACCCACTCTTCAGGCAGATGAGGGACCGTCGGAGGCGAACTGGACCCACTCTTCAGGTGGATGAGGCACCGTCGGAGGCGAGCTGGACCCACTCTTCAGGCAGATGAGGGACCGACTGAGGCGAACTGGAGCCACTCTTCAGGCAGATGAGGGACCGTCCACATGGGGCAGGGACCACTTCACCAGGAGAGGGACATCTGGGTCCACAGGTCCTCAGGAGTGAGAGAAAGAAAAAGAAGGCGGTGAACAGTTTGCAAGTGGAATTAAAAAATAAATATTGTTTGATAGCATAAGTAGTCAGAAGAAGAGGATAGTGCTCAAGCTGTCATACTTCCCCCAGCACAGTTACTCCTAGGGCAGCGTAGCTGAAGCTGTGGGTTTATCTTTCTGTTCCTAACTACTCTGACCATAAGCGATTTCGAAGAGGAACGTTTTAAGCCTGGACTTAAATGAAGAGACCGTGTCAGCATATTTAACATGGGTCGGGAGCTGATTCCATAACACAGGAGCTTGGTAGCTAAACGCTCTACCTCCTACAGTACTTTTAGAGACTCTTGGCACCACCAGAAGGCCGGCATTCTGAGAGCGAAGAGCTCTGTTTGGATGATATGGTTCTATAGCATCTTTGAGGTAGGATGGGGCCATGTCATTTATGGCTTTGTAGGTCAAGAGTAGAATTTTGAATTTGATTCTGGACTCGACGGGGAGCCAGTGAAGAGACTTCAGCACTGGCGTAATGTGCTCTCTTCTTTTTGTTCCTGTTAGTAATCTTGCTGCTGCATTTTGAACCAGTTGAAAGCTTTTTATGGAGCTTTTAGGACACGCTGCAAGCAGGGAGTTACAGTAGTCTAATCTAGTCGTTACAAATGCATGGATAAGTTTTTCGGCATCACTTTTAGGCAGGATTCTTCTGATTTTGGCGATGTTGCGCAAATGGAAATAGGCTGTTTTACAAGCTTGATTTATATGAGCTTTAAATGAGAGCTCCTGGTCAAATAAGACTCCAAGGTTTCTTACAGTAGAACTGGAGGCTACACTGACATTGTCCAGTGTGACTATCTGCTCAGATAGAGCGTCTCGTAGATGCTTAGGGCCAAGCACAATGACCTCGGTTTTTTCAGGGTTAAGAAGCAGGTAGTTTAGTGTCATCCAGGTTTTTATCTCCTTCACACAAGTACTAAGTCTGTCTACTTGATCGCTCTGATCAGGTTTCATTGATAAATACAGCTGAGTGTCGTCTGCATAGCAGTGGAAGTTAATGTCATGCTTTCTGATAATGTTGCCTAATGGTAGCATATAAAGAGTAAACAGAATTGGACCGAGTACCGAACCCTGTGGCACACCGTAAATTACTTTAGAGCTTGGTGAGGAGCTCTGGTTTACATTAACAAATTGGAACCTATCAGATAGATAGGATTTAAACCAGCTGAGGGCTGTTCCTCCAACACCTACATCACATTCTAACCTCTGCAGTAGAATGTTGTGGTCAATGGTGTCAAACGCTGCGCTGAGGTCCAACAGAACCAGGATTGAGACCAGTCCATCGTCAGCGGCTAATAACAAATCATTTGTGACTTTAACTAGTGCAGTTTCAGTGCTGTGGTGGGCTCTGAACCCTGACTGGAAAACTTCAAATAAGTTATTGTCCTGCAGGTGGCGACAAAGCTGTTTTACTACAACTTTTTCAAGGATTTTAGAGACGAAGGGAAGATTTGAAATAGGTCTGTAGTTTACCAATAGGTCGGGATCTAGATTAGGCTTTTTCAGAAGAGGTTTAATGACTGCATGTTTGAAGGACTGTGGAACATAGCCACTTTCGAGTGAAGTATTTATTATATTAAGAATAGGGTCTATAATTAGGGGAAGAATGTCTTTGAGGAGTCTGCTTGGAATGGGGTCTAGGACACAAGTTGAGCTTTTAGAGGACATAATGGCTGAAGTTATCTCTGCTTGATCAACAGCTGTGAACCTTTCTAGGTTTACAGGTGGATTTATATGGGACGTTAGATTTACAGCTTGGGCTAGTTCAGGGCTAATAGCGGGGGTAATTTCATCTAATTTATCTCTGATTGTTTTTATTTTATTATTAAAAAATAGGAGGAAATCATCAGAGCTAAGTGTAGCTGGGATTGAGGGCTCTACTGCACTGTGACAGTTTGTTAGCCTAGCTACAGTGCTGAAAAGGAATTTAGTGTTACTTTTGTTGACTTCTATTAGATTTGAATAATATCTGGTTTGGGCCTTACGCAGAGCCTGCTTATAGGACAGCAGGCAACTTTTCCATGCTTTTAGGAATTCTTCGGTGTGAGAGCGACGAAATAATCCCTCTAACTTTCTAACTCTTTGTTTATGTGAACGCAGTTCTTGGTTGTACCATGGGGAGGCGCGCTTTGGCCTAATGACCTTCTGTTTTAACGGCGCGACAACGTCAAGAGCAGACTTCAGAGAATTCATGGTCAAGTCGACACATTGATCACTTAAACTGGGACTAAAACTGTTCTCAGCAGGATCACGTGACATGTCACTGAATATTGGCTCTATTATTTCTTTGAATTTTGAGATAGATTTTTCAGATATTGTCCTTTTCATTATAACTTTATTTTGTGGGACTGGATGATCTTTAAGAATAAACTGAAAGGTAATTAGGAAATGATCTGACAATATAGGGTTTTGAGGGAGGACACTGAGGTCACTAATCTCTGTTCCATACGTTAGGACAAGATCCAGAGTGTTCTTGTGAGTGTGAGTCGGTTTATTTACATTCTGAGTGAAACCAATGCTGTCTAACAAGGCGCTGAAGGCTCATACTAACAGAACTGACCCAATTTCACAGGGAAACAGCAGAGCGGACAAGGCAGCCAAGGCCGCATCTTATCTCTGCAGACAAGAGCAAAATGAATGTTTTGTGTTTAATAACACTTCTCTTCCACAGTCCTTATCAGCCATGCATGAATTTTCCACGTCAGAGGAAATCTCTGTGTGGAAGAAGGCGGGGGCTGAGAAGTGTGATGGCATTTGGGTTGGGCCTAACAAAAAAACCTGTTTACCTAAACATTTTTTCAGGCAGATGGCGCTGATCTCACATGGACGGGACCATGCGTCAAAAGGGGGGATGGTGACGGCTGTGGGACAGAATTGGTTCACGAAAGGTTTTACCTTTTATGCCCAAAAATTTTGTCAATCTTGTGCTATCTGTTTAAACAATAATCCAGGTAGAGCAAGACAAATTCCACAGGCGGCACACCCACCGCCAGAAAGACCTTTTGGGCATATGCAAATGGATTTCATTGAGCTTAATAGCAATAGCAATAGCAAGAAATTCTGTTTAGTGTTTGTTGACATCTGGTCACGTTATGTCGAGGCGTTTCCTTGTAAACATGCCTCCAGCAACGCAGTGGTTAAAGCTCTGATTACAGAGATTGTGCCACGCTGGGGCGTTCCTGAAAAAATTTCAAGTGACAATGGCAGCCACTTTGTTGCAAAAAAGTGATAGAGGAGGTGGGTCAATTTCTGGGCATCGATCTCCGAAAACATACTTCTTATCACCCAGAATCTTGTGGTCTCGCCGAGAGATGTAACGGGACACTCAAAACAAAACTGACCAAAATATGTGAGCAAACTGGACTCTCCTGGGTTAAGGCACTGCCACTGGCGTTGATGTACATGAGAATGCGGGTACAGGCAAGATGTAACATGAGTCCATTTGAAATCCTGTTTGCTCGCCCGCCTAACATAGGCCTCGACCCACCTCCGCCACGAGATCTGCCCGATTCCTCCCTGTGTGACGACTCAGTGCTAGCTTACTGTAAAGAATTGGATGACCTGTTGTCCTCAATTTCTGCACAGGTGAAAGCCGCTCTCCCAAAGGCAGCAGAAGCTGTCCTCCACAACTTCAAACCAGGTGACTGGATCTTGATCCGAGAGCCGAGGAGGAAAAGGTGGTGTTCCAAAAGGTGGATTGGCCCGGTCCAGGTCCTCCTCATCACTCACACCGCAGTGAAAGTCGCAGAACGGGGCACCTGGGTTCACGCATCTCACTGCCGAGCCATCTTCAGCACACCTGCGGAGATCAACGACAACGCGGGTGTCGGTCCACTCGTGGGTCAGACACAAGGGGCAACCACTGAGGACGTCGTGGGACCTTTTTGTAACGATCTCAAGTTCGAGAAAGTCGGGTTCCGAGCAGGTCGTAAACCTCGAAAGGCACCAGAGCCCACTGATCGAGTGCTCCGAGCATGGGGCACGTTGCCAAAACCCGGCGCGGTTTAAAGCTCCACGTTCTTTTGCATCGTCTGGTAATATCTACACAAATACTGTCTTCATCATCTTCATGATTCCTGAGGCTCACCCGGCTCCTCCTGGGGGGAGGAGTCCCCCGGAGCGTCAGAGCTCTAAATGGTATCTGACCGACAGAAAGGTCGAGCTCAACATCAGGTTGCTGAACTATAGAATAATGATTTATGCACTGGGTCTGTCAATAGTTCTGGCGTTGGGAATAATATGGTTTATCACTCTGCCGAGCTGGATGTGGCCCCACAGAGAAAACAGAGTAGATCGTAACACTCGTACACTGCACTATGACGACACATCCAAGATCGAGTCTCTCACAGACACTTATAACCATTTCACCGTCTATACACTAAACTATTGGTATCGATATGCTAAATATGTAGCCGACTGTCACAAGCGGAGAGATTGTTATGTATGTACACACATGCCCATGGCAACCAACTCTCCACACGTGCTCCCTCTCCCTGGGCCTAATTTATCCAACATGTTACCTGGCACTCTAATTTCTAGAGATAATGTTAAACTTCTGAGTAGGATAGTTTGGTCTGCGTGGAGAGCGGTGATTCCTCTTCTCCCACGCAAGATTAAGTTCCGACCTCAGATTCACATCAGAGCTCCTAAAAATGTAAAACTAGGGCCGCTTTTTGGACCAGTCCAAATTCGACCTGGCTCTAAATTTACATGCTTTGCACAGACGATTGCATCCACCTCAAACCACTCCATGTAGGGCAAATCCCTGATTTATATTGTTCCACAGTGTATGTCCCGTGCACTTATCTGGTGAACAACACCCACTTGAGCACCCGCTTGAATAATTCTTAGGCGGGCCCCAAAACCACATGTGCACCTTACTACACTGTTCCAGACATTTTAGGGACCGTTCCAAAAGAGGAGTACATGTTTCTTTGTGGATATTACATGTATGAATGTCTCCCGGCGGGACGGGTGGGCCGATGCGCAGCTGTGATTCCTTCAGATCATTCATACATAATATCCAGCATACCACATCACACACCCAGGACACAAAGAGATCTGGCATCTCATGACGCTGTTTGGGGGTCTGACGTGCCAGATGACCATAAAATTTGGACAACGGGGGAAAAAGGTCCTATTTGTATTGTTCCCAAGTGTGGGAGTGGATAACATTAGCTACTTTCGAGGCAGAGAGAGAGGAGATGCAGGCACTTCGCGCAGTAGCACTTCAAAATCGTATTGTGCTGGATCAGATAACGGCCTCCAGTGGGGGGTGTGCGCTTTACTAAAAGGGAGCTGCTGTACCTACATTCCTGCTAATGATGAGGATGGGGGTGCGATCCAACAGGGACTCGCAAACTTGACCAAACTCCGTAATCTCATGGAATCTGAAACTGTCACTGCCACTCACCCTTTTCTGTGTTAGGATGGGCTCTTACTTCCTGGCGTGACGTGCTCATAAATTTTGGCATTATTGTAGGGGTAATCTTGATTCTGTTTTCTTGTGTTCCCCCATGTTTGTTCAAAGTGATTGGTAAAATGGTTTCTGCTCACGATGTGTCTGTTCAGGTTCCAGGGCCAGATAGAGACGCGTCTAAGCAAGACACAGGCTACATTAGTGATTCAGATGATGATTTAATCATCAAGGGAATGAGACCTTAAGCCAGTAACGGTATAAACAAGAGCGGAGGCAAATAAAACTTTAACAGTTTTATTAATTTCTTTTAAACTGTTTTTGAAATCACTGATTCAAAGGGAAATTGTAATGACTTAAATTAAGACAAGAGATAGACTGAAATCTTTATTTTGATGAAATTAATCGAGCATTTTTTTTTCTCCAGAAGTCAGCATCAGCCTGTCCGTCCTGAGCCTCATTCACAGTGGAATTCCTCCAGGTTTCTACTTTTATCCCAAAGTGGTTTTGTAGTTTTCTCCTACTCAGGTTTTCTACTTTTATCCCAAAGAGGTTTGGTAGTTTTTTCCTGGCCGGTGGAGGGGGTCTCGGGACGGGGGAGCTGGGGTTAACTTTATTAATATTTTTTATTAATAATTTTATCTATTTAGTATTATTATTATTATTATTATTATTTTTATTATTATTTTATTACTAATTTCAAGGGTTCAATTTTATTAATTAGTGTTTTTAATCATTAAATTGGTCATTTTTATTATTATTTTTTTTGTGATAATTTATCTAATTATTGTTATTATTCATTTTTTGTTGTGTTATTAATTATTAATTAATATTTTCTCTGATTGGTAATTGATTGATGATATGATATTAAACAGGGGTTTAAGATAATCAAAAGAGTGGTATTGTAATGGCAGAAAATGGGTCATGTCATGTCATTCTAATGTTGTTTTAGGCCATGACTTGTCACGGAATTAATATCTTTGTTGTTCTCCTGTGCAGATGGGATAAGAATATGAGGTCCTGATTATACTGAATATCTACTGTCCGGCGCCTCTTAATCATCAATTAATGCGTCAGGACCGGATTCGGTGGAAATGGTCTTTGATTAAACCTCTGAAGAGATGGAACCGTCACAGACGTGATAGTCTGGTCTATCTCTTTTTGAGCTGATTTGGGTTGTGATTATGTTATGTTTGTTACCACCTATAAAAGGTGTACTTTGTAAATTGTAAAGTTAGGTAGGGACAGAACGAACTTGTCTTAGGGAGAGAGAGGGTGTTTATCCACTGTGCACGTGAATAAACTTCCACCTTTTGAGAGAGACCGAGAGACTCTGTTTCTGCTTCAAGTTATTGCCTGGTTACTCTTTACTTGATCATTGTTTACAGGAAACTGCCGTAACAACGCACATGCTTTGCACAGTGCGTTATCTTTGCTATAAGGATAACAAGCGTGATAAAAATATTCGACATGGCTGTTTAGGGAAGTCCGGTCGGTGAGTCGGCGAAATAATTGAAAAATAAAAGAATTCGACGTTTTTTCAACAAAATGCTGATAAAAATGTTTTAGTCGGCTAGTCGGTTGGGTTACGGCAAACAGACATATTATTTTGCTCAGCCTAATCAGAGTATTATATTCTGAACACTGAAGACATGACGACAAGATCCAAACTGACTGTTTTTGTTGAACCTTTTGTTATGTAAGATATTGATCCTTGATCATAAATCAGCACTCACTGTAAGAGCTGTGTTTGCTTTTTCCTCACTAATTCAATTCAAAGCCTGAATTTAATGATCTGATACCACAGTGCACTCATCTCATTTTAGAAATGTAACTGTATTCTGTGCAGTACACAGTCAGATGTATTTACGTAAAAGGGACATATTAATGAACATACAATGTAAATATGCCAGAATTATCCTATTGGCTACTTTCCATCTGTCGTCCCCGAGCAGGTCAGGACAGAAACCACATATAACACACACACACACACACACACACACACACACACACACACACACACACACACACGGACTGTGCTCAATATATCGATATCGTGATATATCGTGACGAACTTCTCGGCAATACGTGTACCTTTTCTAAACTTTTTATGCCCTATTTATTGTATTGTTGTAAAAAAATTATATACATCCACTTGCCGGATGTGCACAGACCGACACGCGCTGGACACGCGTTGATTCGAACTTTATTCGGCTGGATTATTGCTTTTTTTTCCCGTCGCCGCGATGTGTGCCGGACTCGTGCCCTTCCCCCGGCGGGTATACACAAAGGAACGGCTGATCTACCTGTGCGGCGGCGCCGGAGCCGCTGCAGCCTTTTCCCGAGAAAAACACACCATCCCGGTGGAGATCCTAAGAAAGACACGGAGGGGCCGGCGAGCTGGTGCCAAGCTCTGGGAAAAGAAGCGCCGTTTCAGACCGCCGCTCCCAAAGATCGTCATGGGAAACGTGAGGTCGCTCCAGAATAATACAGCGGAGATGGCTAGTCTTATAAGGTACGAACGGGAATATAGAGACTCCAGCATCATTTTGCTCACAGAGACTTGGCTAACCCCAGAAGTGCCGGACCATATTATCGCTTTGGACTATTTTCACCTCCTTCGCGCAGACAGGACGAGGGAGAGCGGAAAGAAAAGAGGTGGAGGCCTGGCTTTGTTTGTTCATGAGAAGTGGTGCAGACCTAGTCACTGTAGAGTAAAGGAACAGCTGTGTAACAAAGACATTGAACTGTTAGCGGTTAGCATGAGGCCATATTATCTGCGCCGGGAGTTCTCACACGTTATTGTGGTAGCAGTGTACGAAGCCCCGTCTGCTAATGCTGAATATGCTTGTGAAACACTGCTCTGCTGCACCTGCAGGTCACAGACACAGCACCCACAGGCTCTCTTCCTCGTCTCTGGTGACTTTAACCACGCTTCTCCCTCTTCTGTTCTGCCACATACACCCAGTATGTCACCTGCCCCACCAGAAACAATAAAACACTGGACTTGTTTTTGCCAACACCAAGGAGGCTTATTCTTCTTCCCCTCTCCCTCCCCTGGGCAGCTCGGACCACAATCTTGTACATCTGAGGCCTGTGTATAAAACCATCGTGCACAGGCAGCCTGTGGTGCCCCGTGTGGTGAGGATGTGGTCTGCTGAGAGCGAGGAGGCTCTGAGGGACTGCTTCAGCACCACTGTCTGGACTGAGCTTTACGGCCATGGGGAGGACATCAACACCATCACAGAGTGCATCACGGACTACATCAATTTCTGTTTTGAGAACACTGTTCCAAACGGAGGGGGACCTACAGTGGGTGAATGAGCTAAATTCTCACTTCCTGAGATTTGATCAATCGCCCACCCCTCCCCCTGCACAGCTGCATGCTCCCTCTTCCACAGCTGGACAATGGCCTGCACCCGTTCCTCTTCACACCTCCGCCTCAGCCCATCTGCTCCCCACTTCACCTGGACTCACCCATCCCCCCAGCAGATAGTCCCCCTGCCATCCACTGACTGTCACAGCAGAACAGGTGAGGAGAGAGCTGAAGAGGATTAAAGTGAGGAAGGCAGCAGGACCTGACGGTATCAGCCCCAGGCTCCTTAAGTCCTGCGCAGATGAACTGTGTGGAGTTATGGAGCATGTCTTCAACATGAGCCTGAAGTTGAGGTGGTACCACAGGTCTGAAGACCTCCTGTCTGGTACCTGTGCCCAAGACACCGCTCACCAAAGACCTCAACAGCTTCAGGCCGGTGGCTCTCAGTCACATCTGATGAAGACACTGGAGCTGGTCCTGGACCACCTCCGCTCCACCGTGAGCTCAGCCATGGACCCGCTGCAGTTTGCATATCGGCCTGGCATTGGAGTGGAGGACGCCGTCATCTCCCTGCTGCACCGCTCTCTCTCTCACCTGGAGAAGCCTAGCAGCTCTGTGAGGATCCTGTTCTTTCATCTCTCCAGCGCCTTCAACACCATCAGCTCCTGAGGGACAAGCTGGAGACGGCTGGAGTGGAGTACAACCTGCAGAGTGGATCCTGGACTACCTCACAGACCGACCCCAGTTTGTGAGAGCCCGGGACTGTGTGTCTGACACTCGGACCTGCAGTGTGGGGACCTGCAGTGTGGGGGACCTGCAGTGTGGGGGACCTGCAGTGTGGGGGCGCCCCAGGGCACCCTTTCTCTTCACCCTCTACACTGCAGACTTCAGACATGACACGGACAGCTGTGTCCTGCAGAAGTTCTCTGACGACTCTGCCATCATCGGACTCATCACGGACGACGATGATGTGGAGGACAGAGGACTGGCGCAGGACTTTGTGGACTGGTGTCAGCCGAACCACCTCCTCATCAACGCGGGAAAGACAAAGGAGATGGTGGTGGATTTCCACAGATGCCACCCCACGCCCCCCTCACCAGTGAACATCCAGGGACGGGACATTGAGAGAGTGACTCATACAAGTACCTGGTGTTCATCTGAACCACAAACTGGACTGGACTCATAACACAGACGCACTGTACAGGAAGAGCCAGAGTCGGCTCCTGAGGAGACTCAGGTCTTTTGGAGTGACAGGACCACTCCTGACAGGGCCACTCCTGACAGGGCCACTCCTGAAGACCTTCTCTGACTCTGTGGTGGCATCAGCTCCTGTAGGTGTGGCCTGCTGGAGCAGCAGCATCAGAGAGAGAGAGGAAGAGGCTGGACAAAGCTCCGTCCTGGGCTGTGCTCTGGACTCGGTGCAGGAGGTGGGGGACAGAAGGGTCCTGGCTAAACTCACATCTATGCTGGACCATGAGTGTCGCCCCCTGCAGGACACTCTGTCCCCTGCAGGACACTCTGTCCACTCTGGAGAGCAGCTTCAGTGAGAGACTGATCCACCCTCGCTGTGTGAAGGAGACGTTTCACAGGTCTTTCTTTCTGCTGCTGTCAGACTCTACAACAAACACTTTTAGCCCTGAACACGTGTCACTATACTGTCATACCCATGTGCAATACTGTCATATTCATACGCAATAATGTCATATTCATGTGCAATACTCATACGCAATAATGTCACATTCATGTGCATGTAACTGCTGTAAATAAGAGTGATTACTTGTTCTTTTACTTCTGTATCTATTTGCGTTGCAACCCCGAAATTTCTCCATTGTGTGGACAAATAAAGGCTATCTTATCTTATCTTCAATAGCTTAAGGTGGGAGGGGCTCTGCGGACATTGTGAGCATTTGGTTTTTACCCGTTGGTCACAGCGGCTGCAGGATGGAAAACCCTGTGTTTACTGTGTGTTTAAGCGAACAATAAACCAACTTAAGCTTTTCTTTGTCACATTTGATTATTTAACTGCGTAGACCAGAGCTTAACCCTGGACACTGCCTCGTGGCCTTTTGATTTGTTTGGTTTAAGTCAGTTTAATATGGTTTTCTGGACAAATCGCCACTACAATGGGTTTGTCGCCGAGTTCCTCATCAGAGATTAGGACCATTTTATTTGTCTGAGTTTAGCATTTGGTCACAGCTTTCGTTATCACTCATTTAAGACGAATCTCTTGATTTCATTTTGCATTATGTATTAATGATATTTATAATGTATAGCGTATAGTTGGTAAAAGAAAAGCACTGAAAACATGTTTTTAGCTCGCCTGCTGATGCTGTCAAAGGGAAATGGCAAAACTCTGATTAAATTGAACCAATGTTAAAAAAAATCAAAAACACAGCTGTGATGAACTCCAATACCACAAACGAGAACATTTTAGCCTTATTTTAACTCAGTTTTTACAATCTTGACATTATCTGGTTATTTATCAATAGATTTTAATGTTTTATAAATCTGTGAGAAATAATACAATAATACATATAATATTCATTTTGCACTGTGTTTTAGGTTTCAGTGTACTTTGTTAAAATACAGTTATTGTTTTCTAATTCAATGCAAAAGAAATCTGTACAAATGTTCCAGACTGAAGGAGTGGAGCTCCTGGTCCTCATGAGCAGAGTCCTTCATAACCTTCTGCTTTTATATTTTTGTTTATATTAATATCATTATGAATATTTAGTTCAAACCTGGTGAAAGAGTTATGGCGTGTGTTACCCTGGAGCGCCCTCTTGTGGCTTTATTGAATTGTCAGGCTGTAAATGGAGGGGTTAAAGTGGCAGCACATATGCCAGGCTCCATGTGCAGCCGCAGGGTTGTGAGTTTGAATCCCGGCTCAGACAGTTTACTGCATGTCCTCCCTTCTCTCTCTCTTCATTTCAAGCTAAACTGTTCTGTCTAATAACGTTTACGGGCAAAAGCAATCATGACAAAGAAGAGTTTGATTTTTTATACATTTTCTTCTGTCTAAACCTGCCCAGGGACTACAGCTTATATATATGTGCTGAGCATTGTTTCTCTTTTAAAATTAATATCTGTGCACTGCTCTTGTTTTAAATAAATACAATTATAATAAATACAATCATACTCGTAATAACAACAAAAAATCTTCAAATAATTAGTCAGTTTTATTTATTTATTTTTTCAAAAATTTAAAGAAGAGAGTTTAGATGAACAAAATAAAATTACAGTACATTTTCAACAAGATATGTATGTATGTATGTAGAAGCCCATTTGCAAAACACAATAAACTACATTATACGTAATTAGGTATAATTCTCAGTTTCATGTTGTAGAACTTTCCAGATTGTCAGAGAAAGAGTTTAAACACCCTGAATACAGGACTCAGCATTATCGAGTCAACATCATGATCTTTGAGTGTTCAAGTCTCATGACTATATTTCCAGAAGAGGAAGTTTAAATAAGGTCAATGAGACTGTGGAGGTCAGGAAGAATCTGGTTGGACAGGATTATGACAGATTTAAACAATAGAATAAGAGTGAACACGCTCATGTGAGCCAACGTCAAACGAGAAATGCAAATGATCAAATGTTCTCAACGTGCAATTATGTGTAATATATTTATATTGTCATATCTGTGGATTAAAACATTTAATTTTTAGAATTTTGGTACATATGTTTCCACTTCTTTAATTTCTCCAGCTTGAATCTTTGCTGTTTCTAGGTCTGGTGGAAGAACCTTCCTCTGCCACGTCTTGTGTTGCATCTGCACGTTTTTTTACAGCATTCTTTATTCCTCCTGCTGCAGCTCCCACAGCCACAATGCCTGCACTCAACCCTGCACCAGAGACTGCAAATGGAAGACCAAGCACTACCAGTGGTACCATCACTCCTACACCAAGGAAAGCTCCAAGAATGATTCCTGCTGGATTTTCTTTCATATGGGACCAAAGTCTTTTGTAGATATTCTCTTTAGCTTCTTTGTGAATAACCTCATCAGACATGTCTCCTGATGAAGTCGCTTTAAGGCGTTTTATCTCTTCCTCTATTTCTTCACCAGTTTTCTCCAGTAACTCGTTTGTGTAGTACTTTCCTCCATTATCTGCCACAGTCTTGTTGATGGTCTTGAGCAGCTCTCTGATCTGGTACTGGTTGTTTCTGTATTCATCTTCACTGTTCTTCCAGTATTTATTATCAAAGACATGGCAGCGACCTCCACATTTCTGCACCAAGTCATTCAGAGACGGGTTCAGGCTCACCCACTCTTCAATCCTCATCTCCTCTGGCAGGTCATCTCCTCGAGTGAACACCACAGTGGTGTATTTCAGGACCTCTTCACTGAAATACTTCTGTATCATTTTTACAACTGCCTTTTCCTGCTCTGTGTACTTCTCTATCTTCAGCACAATAAGGACGGCGTGTGGTCCAGGAGCACATTCTGTGACACATTTCAACATCTCAGGGCTCATGTTGGTGCTGGATAGGTCTGTGTCAAAAAGACCTGGAGTGTCGACCAACTGGATATACTGTCCATCAATCGTCTTTCTTTTAGACATACATCTATCTGTCCCAGAGTTTGGAGTATTGTCTTCTTTGAAAATATTTTCCCCAAATATTGTGTTGGCCAGGCTGCTTTTTCCTAATCCAGTTTTTCCCATCAATACAATCCTCAGCATGTCTGCTTCTAGAAACACAGTTGTAAAAAGATACTTTCAAAAGGGTTGCACTTTTGTAAAACAAACAAAACAACTTAATCCCATCTTAAACACTTGAGTCTTTAGTTTAGTCTTTAAAAGTAAAGCATAAGTGCATAAATAAATCATTCGTACCTGTCAGGGTGTCACTTCGTTTGAGCGTCTTCAGTTCTCTCTCTTTCACCTGTGGAGCAGGCCTGTTTTATAGAGTCGACTTAGGGGCGGAGTCTACAACATGTAGTGCAACAAAAGTGAAACAGCAATTCAAAGATTGAAAGGACAATATAGAAAAACATAATCTAATCTTGACATGTGAAAAGATTCTATCACTAAAGAAGATGAGAAGCAAAGACACAGATTGAAAAACATATTGTTATTGGATTCTCAAACGATCTAGTTTTAAAGCTGTCGCTCTCTACCGCATGGCTGAGAAGATGCTTTAAGGTAAAGGCAAGGCAAGTTTATTTGTAGAGCACATTTCATACACAAGGCAATTCAAAGTGCTTCACACAGCCGGAAAAATGCATTCAAATCACAAAGAAATTACAGATTTTACATTAAATTTTACAGATACATTATAATGACACAATACATAATCATTCATATGTAATAAAATGTCTTTTATTCATGAATCTCAAACTTAGAGATTGTTTTTGTGGAGCGTCTGCAGTCTATGATCCGGGGGCCCGCAGGGCCGGTGTTTGGGTCTCCTCGTTCTCCTGGTTGTCCGTTCTAAACGGCATCTTTTTCAAACACATTAAATATCATTTTGGTATCAAGAAGGAGCCGTGTGTTTGTCTCCTGCTGATACTGGATTTACATCTGTCATTAAACTGCTTGTACATGGGCTTTCTTTTGTTGCCTTCTGTGGTTTTATAGACATACTTCACAATCTATTGATTTGGCAACTTTAGACTACAGCATCTCATTTGAGCTTTGGCTTATTTTATTTCAAGTCGGCTCCATGGACGTTTAGCTCTTGAGATTTACCATTTAGTTGGTTAAAGATGGGCAGCAATGTTTGTTGATAAGTGGAATATAGCTTTCATTTTTTCACAATGAAGTCTGGACGGTTAGTTTGAACAAATGACAAAAGAAAATCTCGAGTTCATTAGGCCAAACCAGAAAAAAGGCCATAGCAACCGATTGCTTTAAGAGCGGTTGCAAAATCAGTGTCGTCACACCGGTGACATGCTGTAGCCGATCCTCATTGTTCTCGTCTGAAATGTGCTAAACAGAGCGGAATTTTACGTTTTACACGACAAATCTTGCAATAACACGGAGATGTGAAGCACTGCACTGCTCTCAAGAGGGAAACGGGCTCTTTGAGGGGCCCAAACGGAAGAGTAGAAGACGTTTTTGGACACGATTTGTCCCGAACTAAGAGAATGTAAGCGCGATGTGTGGCAAGTCTGGTCCAGCGCTATGCTACGACATTTCACGACAGTTTCCAAAACCTTGCGAAGTATCGACTTGGATATGCGACAAAAGTAAGTTGCAACATATTTTCAGTTGTCTGTGCTTTTTGTAGTGACATATGCACTGTCTGATTGATGCCGTGTGCATTATGTTGCTGTTCACAGGGAGAGTGGCTCACTTTATGCATATCACTGGTTGTAATAAATATACCAGGAAGTTGAATGGACCGGTGTGCATGTGTGGCGGCCATATTAGATTTGGACAAACAGTCTGACAGCAGCGCTGCATGTCATGACTGTGTACGAGTGAAATAGTGAGTCAATTCTATAGTAAAGGACGCCTAAACAGACATCTGCTTCTTTGGTGTCTGCCAAAATGACTCGAGATAGTGTAGTTGGAGATGTTAATCGCTAACTGGGGTTCGGAAGCAGGACAACGCCTCCACTCTTTAACCACGCCTCTAATTACCCAGAAGGCCTATATATATACAGACCAATCCCTGCATCTCTTGTTGTCTCTGCTCTCTCGACAGAGAGACAGTCAGCCAGAGCATACGCTAGAACAAATCATCAGCTGTTTTCGATCAGATTCTGACCTGTTCCCAGTCTGAACTTTCAGTCGGTTGTATCTTCAGTGGCACGTTCTCCAGAGGACCCGTCGCTTACACTCACGGTAGGCGTGATCCTATGCCTCCGAACACCATCTCCTCCGCACGCGCCTCTCCCATGGACCCCTACCTCCATGCGCTCCGCCTCTCATCAGAGACCGGATCGCGCCCGGCCTGTATCGGGCCGAAGTCAAAGGGGAACTTCTTTCAGACCTTCAATGATAAATATTCATTTTTCGCCAGCCTCAGCACTTCCTGGTTCCACGTCTGGAAGCGCGCAGCTGATGACGTCACCATCGCTCCACGGGCAGGAACCAGGTTTTACAACTCAATTTTAAAAAGATTAAACAATGTTCATAGGGACTTGGCAACGTCCCAGCTTTGTCCTTAACAATATTGAGTTAAAAAAAAAAAAAAGTCACATTTATATAGCGCTTTTCTACCGTCAAGGTACTCAAAGCGCTTTACATCAAGGAACCAGTCACCCATTCACTCACAAATCGGTATTCGCAGATACCAGGGGCAAGTCAGGTTAAGTGCACGGGCACAACGGCAGTATTCACATGAGGCCGCTGCAATCACATCACCAACCTGCGGGCCAGTGGATCTGACCACTCTTCCTGAGCGGGTGTCGAACCGCCGACCTTCGGATCAAAAGATGAGCACCCTACCACTGAGCTACTGCCATATCAGAGTCTCATTTCTTCGTGGCGTGGACAGCCAACTAGTTCATTCACATGTCAATCATAGAACGTACTTACTGCTCACCTGCAGCCTCGTTGACTCGTCCCCAGCATAGCAGCACGTTTCCCTGGCATGCATGGTTGACATGCCGGTGTGTGTCTAAGCGCATGGATCTATTATAATTATAGTTCCCTCAGTTTACAAACCAAAATGAAGACAGAGAAAGATGAGAGATGCGATGCGATCCGTCGCGCTAATAAACAAACGCAAGTGTAGTAACGAGGCTGTTGTGTGCGTCCACACAGGGGTGAGTGCGCATGTGCACTTCTGCTGGAGTTCTCATATTGGCAAAAAATCCTCTCAAGTCAATTTTTTTCCCCCCAGCTCTTGCTTTTCACACTACCTCATCTTACCATGTCCGCCTTGCCTTCTCACACATGCTCACATCGCCTTCGGGCTCCTGCTACATTCCACGCTACCACCGCTCATGATCTCTCTCACCCCTCATCCCATTCATCATTACCATTACGCCGACTCATGCTAGCATACTACTCCGACCCATGCCTCACCTCGCTGCTCCAGCCACGCTCGCTCAGAGCCCCGCCCGCAGCCACGCTCACCCAGAGCCCCGCCCGCAGCCACGCTCGCTCAGAGCCCCGCCCGCAGCCACGCTCACCCAGAGCCCCGCCCGCAGCCACGCTCGCTCAGAGCCCCGCCCGCAGCCACGCTCACCCAGAGCCCCGCCCACAGCCACGCTCGCTCAGAGCCCCGCCCGCAGCCACGCTCACCCAGAGCCCCGCCCGCAGCCACGCTCGCTCAGAGCCCCGCCCGCAGCCACGCTCACCCAGAGCCCCGCCCGCAGCCACGCTCGCTCAGAGCCCCGCCCGCAGCCACGCTCACCCAGAGCCCCGCCCACAGCCACGCTCGCTCAGAGCCCCGCCCGCAGCCACGCTCACCCAGAGCCCCGCCCGCAGCCACGCTCGCTCAGAGCCCCGCCCGCAGCCACGCTCACCCAGAGCCCCGCCCGCAGCCACGCTCGCTCAGAGCCCCGCCCGCAGCCACGCTCACCCAGAGCCCCGCCCGCAGCCACGCTCGCTCAGAGCCCCGCCCGCAGCCACACTCGCTCAGAGCCCCGCCCGCAGCCACGCTCACTCAGAGCCCCGCCCGCAGCCACGCTCGCCCAGAGCCCCGCCCGCAGCCACGCTCGCCCAGAGCCCCGCCCGCAGCCACGCTCGCCCAGAGCCCCGCCCGCAGCCACGCTCGCTCAGAGCCCCGCCCGCAGCCACGCTCGCTCAGAGCCCCGCCCGCAGCCACGCTCGCTCAGAGCCCCGCCCGCAGCCACCCTCGCTCAGAGCCCCGCCCGCAGCCACGCTCACTCACAGCCCCGCCAGCAGCCACGCTCGCTCAGAGCCCCGCCCGCAGCCACGCTCGTCCCGACCCACGCCAGCGTCCTCACTCTCTCAATTAAGTTTCCTCATTCATCGCTCATATTGACTTCTATCTGCAGCTCGTCAACTCCAACATCCATACAATTATTTCGCTCTCCCCAACCTTTCTCTCCACTCCGGAGCAAGGCGACTCAACCACGAAAATCCAGTTTTAACGGCTCGTTCAAATCCTATCACTCTTGCACCTTATTAACTTGTTAACTTTTACCTTAAGATAAAGGTGAACACGCTCATGTGAGCCAACGTCAAAGGAGAAATGCAAATGATCAAACTTTTCAACGTGCAATCAAATGTAATATATTTGTGTTTGGTGAGATGTCGTTATATAGTCATATATTTGTCAATTATATCATTTAAAATTGTACCTATTCCAAGTGAAGACTTTATTAGAGCTTTTTAAATCCTTGGTACATATGTTGCCACTTCACATCTTTATTCTTTCTAGCTCCAGTGGAAGAACCTCTTCCTCTTCTTCATTGGGTTTCTCTGCTTCATCCTGTTTCTCTGCCACGTCTTGTGTTGGATCTGTACGTTGACTTATCTTTTTTACAGCATTCTGTATTTCTACCCCTGCTGCAGCTCCCACAATGATACTGCCTACGCCAATCACTGCACCAGAGACTGCACATGGTAGACCAAGCACTACCAGTGGTACCATCACTCCTACACCAAGGAAAGCTCCGAGAATGATTCCTGCTGGATTTTCTGCCATATGAGACCACAGTTTTTTGAAGATATTCTCTTTGGCTTTTTTGTGAATATCCTCATCAGACATGTTTCCTGATGAAGTCGCTTTAAGGCGTTTTATCTCTTGCTCTATTTCTTCACCAGTTTCCTTCAGAAACTCGTATCTGCCACAGTCTTGTTGATGGTCTTGAGCAGCTCTCTGATCTGGTACTGGTTGTTTCTGTATTCATCTTCACTGTTCTTCCAGTATTTATTATCAAAGACATGGCAGCGACCTCCACATTTCTGCACCAAGACATTCAGAGACGGGTTCAGGCTCACCCACTCTTCAATCCTCATCTCCTCTGGCAGGTCATCTCCTCGAGTGAACACCACAGTGGTGTATTTCAGGACCTCTTCACTGAAATACTTCTGTATCATTTTTACAACTGCCTTTTCCTGCTCTGTGTACTTCTCTATCTTCAGCACAATAAGGACGGCGTGTGGTCCAGGAGCACATTCTGTGACACATTTCAAAATCTCAGGGCTCATGTTGGTGCTGGATAGGTCTGTGTCAAAAAGACCTGGAGTGTCGACCAACTGGATATACTGTCCATTAATCATCTTTATTGCATATACCCGTCCCAGAGTTTGGAGAATTGTCTTCTTTGAAAATCTTTTCCCCAAAAATTGTGTCGGCCAGGCTGCTTTTTCCTGAACCAGTTTTTCCCATCAATGCTGGTTCTAGAAACACAGTTGTAGGCATTTTACAAAAGATACTTTTAAAACAACTTAATCCCAGTTTAAACACTTGAGTCTTTAGTTTAGTTTTGAAAGCAAAGCATAAGTGCATAAATAAAGAATTTGTACCTGACAAGGAGATAATTTCGTTTAAACGTCTTCAATTCTCTGTTTTTATTGACAACTTAGGGGTGGAGTTGTGCAACCTGCAGTGCAAAAAAAGTGAAACAGTTATTCAAAGGACAATTTAGAAAAACAAAGATTTTATTACGAAGTATTGTGTTTTTACAATCTAGTTTTAAAGCTGTCGCTCTCTACCGCATGGCTGAGAAGATTCTAGGTAAAGGTAAATTACACAATACATGTAAATTCAGAAGCCCTTTATGATGACAACAAGAACAAGGCCGTTTACGTCGCCCGGATCGGCGTCACCGGGGCCCCATCCTGGAGCCAGGCCTGGGATGGGTGCTCTATGGCGAGCGCCTGGTGGCCGGGTCTTTCCCCACGGGGCCCGGCCGGGCACAGCCCGAAAGAGCGACGTGGGACCGCCCTCCCGTGGCCCCACCACCCGCAGGAGGATCCATAAGGGGCCGGTGCAGAGAGATCTGGAATGCAGTCGACGACAAGGGCCTCGGCGACCAGATCTCCAGACACAGAGACTAACTCTGGGGACATGGAATGTCACCTCGCTGGGGGGAAAGAGCCTGAGGTTGTGCAAGAGGTTGAGCGATATTGACTAGATATAGTCGGCCTCACCTCCACGCACTCGAGAGGGGCTGGACGCTCCACTTCTCTGGTGTTGCCCGCGGGGAGAGGCGGGGCTGGTGTGGGCTTATAGCCCCTCAGCTCAGCCGCCACATGTTGGAGTTCACCCCGGTGGATGAGAGGGTATCTCACTGTTGTGGCGGCCTACGGGCCAAACAGCAGTCCAGAGTACCCGGCCTTCTTGGAGTCCTTGGGAGGGGTACTGGACAGTGCACCGACCGGGGACTCCGTTGGTCTACTGGGGGACTTCAACGCCTATGTGGGCAATGACAGTGACACCTGGAGAGGGGTGATCGGATTCGCCGATCTGAACCCGAGCGGTGTTCAGTTATTGGACTTCTGTGCCTGACACCATGTTCAAGCACAAGGGTGTCCATCAGTGCACATGGCACCAGGACACGCTAGGCCGGAGGTCAATGATCGACTTTGTTGTCGTGTCATCTGACCTCCGGCCGCGTGTCTTGGACACTCGGGTGAAGAGAGGAGCAGAGCTGTCAACCGATCACCACCTGGTGGTGAGTTGGATCCGCTGGCGGAGGAGGAAGCCAGACAGACTTGGCAGACCCAAGCGCATTGTGAGGGTCTGTTGGGAACGTCTTGTGGAGCCCTCTGTCAGTAGGGTATTCAACTCGCACCTCCGGGAGAGCTTCTCCCATGTCCCGGGGGAGGTTGGGGACATTGAGTCCGAGTAGACCATGTTCTCCGCTTCGATTGTTGATGCGGCTGCTCGGAGCTGTGGTCGCAAGGTCTCCGGTGCCTGTCGTGGCGGCAACCCCCGAACCCGGTGGTGGACACCGGAAGTAAGGGATGCCGTCAGAATGAAGAAGGAGGCCTATCAGGCCACTCTGGCTTGTCTCCGGAGGTCATTGACAGGTATCGGCAGGCCAAGCTCTGAACTGGCAGCCCGGGGTGGTGGTCCCTCTGTTCAC
The DNA here is from genome assembly GCF_026437365.1 of Eucyclogobius newberryi. Taxonomy (NCBI): domain Eukaryota; kingdom Metazoa; phylum Chordata; class Actinopteri; order Gobiiformes; family Gobiidae; genus Eucyclogobius; species Eucyclogobius newberryi. The sequence continues at coordinate 49,418,881 of NW_027315723.1, forward strand.
AACACTGGATATATGTACACAAAATAAAATATGTGGTGCAAAAAAAGTGGACAGTGCAGTGAGTGCAAAGTGCTTAGGAAGTGTTCATGAGTACAACGGCAGAGGGAAAGAAATTGTTCTTATGACGGGAGGTTCTTGTCTGGATGGATCGTAGCCTCCTGCCTGAGAGGAGTGGCCTCCTGCCTGAGGGGAATGGCCTCCTGCCTGAGGGGAGTGGCTCAAATAGCCTGTGTGCCGGGTGAGAAGGGTCGGCTGTGATTCGACCTGCAGGTCCCAGAGTCCTGCAGACGTACAGGTCCTGCAGAGATGGAAGGTTGCGGCCGATCACCTTCTCAGCGGAGCGCACAATGCGCTGTAGTCTCTGGCTGTGGCTTCAGCGTACCACATGGTGATGGAGGAGGTGATGGAGGAGGTGATGGAGGAGGTGAGGATGGACTCAATGATGGCCGTGTAGAACTGCACCATCATCTCCACTGGCAGCTTTGCTTTCTTCAGCTGCAGCAGGAAGTACTTCCTCTGCTGGGCCTTCCCGGTGAGGGAGCTGATGGTGGGCCCCCACTTGAGGTCCCGGGTGATGGTGATACCGAGAAAGCGGAGGCAGTCCACAGTGGAGATGGGGGAGCCCGAGATGGTGAGAGGGAGCTTGGGGGCTTTACCTTTCCTGAAGTCCACGATCATCTCCACTGTTTTCTGGGCGTTGAGCTCCAGGTTGTTACCGCTGCACCAGGACACCAGCCGCTTCACCTCCTGTAGACAGACTGATCCCTGTCCGAGATGAGCCCGATGAGGGTGGTGTCGTCCGCAAGCATGTTACCGTGGCAACATGACAAACACTTTCATAGACTTACATGCGTTTTGGATTACAGGCATTTTGAATGGGTTATGTCCCCACTAGCTTTTATGTTCAGTGTGATATGAAGAGTAAATGCCTAATTTTAACTGTTAATGACAAAGTACATGTTTTAATCCCATTCAAAATGCCTGTTAAAATGGCAAGAAATTACCAGACCAAATGACCAAGAAATAACCCCTTCCCCACATACCCTAACAGCACCCATATGAATGTATGGTCAGCAGCTAATATTGAGCTAATGCTAAGCTATTAAATGAATGGAGCTTAGCTAGCGCCGGATTTGCATTTAGTAAATAAACACTCAAAGCTATAAAAACTCAAGCTAGAGTCACGTAATTTTGTCAAATTGTGACTGCTCTCAGATTACATCCTTATACATATTTTCAGTTGCCTACGACAAATAAATTGTCTTTAATTACTTCAAAATAAATACTTTCAAAATAAAATTTGAAGAGGGCGCTAGAGAGCCATTTAGTTAGCCTAACATTTGCATATCATTGCGTTCAGCTTGGAAGTCTTCATGAAAAAAAAAGACCCCTCCCTCCACAACACGTTGAACAGAACAGCAGAGGTGGGAGCATTTAGTTACACTTACTTTTTCAAGAAATTGTATATCTTGGTGTTTTGATTTAAAACAATCAGTGACAAAACAAATATGAAAAAACATACCCTCCGACAGGGCTCAAACTCATAACCCTAATGTCCACAGACTCATGCTCTATAGACTGAGCTAGTCAGACCTAGAGTTTATTTTTTGTAGAAAGTAAAACTCAGTCTTACCTTTAGCAGACACCTGCCTCAGTGAGCTGTTTGTCCTGTAGTTTCTCTGCTTTAGCTTTGTAGATGAATAAAACCTCTGAGCCACTGCTACAACCCACTTTCTACATGCAGCCAATCATACACCAGTTCAACCAAAATAACCAATGAAACGGGTAAAGAGAACAAGCATCCAGGAGGAGAGTGACCCTCCGCTCTGCACAAATGACACGTTTCACGTTTAAAACATTTATATATGAAAAGAACGACATGATTAAAGTGAAGCCACTGCTGAATTCGGACCCTGGTCCCCTGCGTCCTAACCCAATGCTCTACCTCAGAGGTGTCAAACATACGGCCCGCCAAACGTTTTAATCCGGCCCGCCGAACATTTTGAATTAATTAAAATTAAAAAAAATATATATATGTATATATATATATTTTTTTTACCATTCATAGAACCGTAGTTACATCCGTAACCGTTGTTAGCGCTAAAACTACACGTCCCACAACGCAGCTGGTGGCCACCCCTCCCCCTAGTGGCTCTTTTCTGCCGTGTGTGCTGCCGAGGGAGAAGTTCTGAGGGAAGTAAGACACGCGTTTGCGCACTTTACAGCACTTACGCACCTCAGAGCAGAGGTCTGAGGAGGACAGAGACGTGTGGCTTTAGGAAACACGTGGAAGAAAGAAAGAAGACTGTTTTGTGGATGTTAGAGTTGTACTAAAAGTGGAGCTAACAACAAGAAAACTAACTTCAGTGATGATGCTCTGAGGAAAACATCCTCTACAAACCTGGACAGATCAGGAGCCACAGGTAAAAACACAGGACAGATTGTAATAAAGTCTGAATATGACTGTGTCCACACTAATGTGACTGAACACAAACACAATGACCTCATTTGAGTCACTACATGAATCATTTCCCACTAAGATCAGCTTAAACTATGAAAATAGCGAGCTCATAATGAGTTTGAGCAGAAACATGTTTGTGATATGAACATTTCACATCATAAATCACATCAAAAGTCCATGTTCCTGTTCCTGCTGCTGCTGAATATGGACTCAGTCTTTCACCTGCTGCACATTTGTGCAACAGTCTCACAACTATTACTAGGCTGTGAAAAAGCTATTTATTTCTTATAATTTTTATTGTTTTATTTTGTACATAATATTTGGCCCACGATTTGACAAAAGAGTTTGGTTTGATGGAAACTGTGGCTCATAACTTGACCTCCTTAAACGCTCCACGTGTGTTTGTATTTAGTGATGAGTCAGTTCAGGTGTAAAGAGAACTACAGAGAACTACAGAGAACTACAGAGAACTACAGATGACTACAGATGACTACAGAGAACTACAGAGAACTACACAGATGTGGACATGTTACTTAGTACATTTAAAAGGTTTTTTAGATCTTGAAGTTTATTTTGTTATAAAGTCAAATACAATATTTTTCAGTTCCAAATACCTATTTAACAATATTTAACAATAGATAAAATGTTTATCTCTGTAGATCAACTTTGAAGTTGTGATGCTCATAAACTGAAGCTCAGTGTTGGTGAAATTCCACTTGTTTTTCTTAATACATTTCAGTTTATGAGAACAAACGTGTTTGTAATTTCTTTTAATTGATCCAGTAATTGCTTCAAAAACAGCGTAGGCTATATAAAGCTATTTATTTCTTATATTTTGTTTTATTGTTTTACGTTGTGTTCGGCCCGCAACCCAGCCTGAGCATCGAAATTCGGCCCGTGGCCCAAAATGAGTATGACACCCCTGCTCTACCTGTTGCTCTATCCACTTAGTGATGACAAAATGTGTTTTAAAAAGACAAAAAGATCTGGGGCTTTTGGACACAGCTTTGAAATCTCCCAAAACGCTACAGCAAAACTTTCCCCCCCAAAAGAGTTTAAGAAATGTAGAATTTTTTTAATATTTCCAGAAACCGCGATTTTGTTTGAAATTCATGATGACCTTGCCATAAAACGTATCAGCTTCAGCATTCAAACACTCCTTTGCTCATGGGTTTTGTGTCTTGTGGCCAAGTTTGAAGTGATTTTGATGAAAACTGTAAGAGAAAATGCCAAATGTACGACGAGGTGCACATTTGTCAGCGCCGAGTTTATCCAATATGGCCGACTTCCTCTGACTTAGGGCGGGGTCATATATTATTTTTTACATGTCCTCCCATGAACTATTTTTTGGAGCGAGCGTCATATTTTTACGGCCACTTTTTTGGCGTCGGGCTCCCATTGGCCCCATGTTATTTGATTTTTGAGGTGGCGCTACTGAGCCATCCATCCATCCATTTTCTTCCGCTTATCCGGGGCCGGGTCGCGGGGGCAGCAGTCTAACCAGGGACTCCCAGACTTCCCTCTCCCCAGACACTTCTCAGGCCCAGGCCAGCCGAGAGACATAGTCTCTCCAGCGTGTCCTGGGTCTTCCCCGGGGCCTCTTCAGACGCTTTACACTCGGCTCAAAACGTCCCAGTGCTGCAGGTCCAGGTTTGATGGAGCCATCAGGACAACATCGTCTGCAAACAGCAGAGATGATATCCTGTGGTCCCCAAACCGAACACCCTCAGACCCCTGACCACACCCTCTGACCCCTGACTGCGCCTAGACATTATGTCCGTAAAAACTATGAACAGAACTGGTGACAAAGCGCAGCCCTGAGGAGTCCCTCATGCACTGGGAACAGGTCTGACTTACTGCAGTGAACACAGCTCCTGCTCCGGTCATACAGGGACCGGACAGCCCTGAGCAAAGGGCCCCAGACCCCGTACTCCCGGAGCACCCTCCAAAGGACACCCCGAGGGACACAGTCGAAAGCCTTCTCCAGATCCACAAAGCACATGTGACTGTGCAAACTCCCATGAACCCTGGAGCACCCGATGGAGAGTATAGAGCTGGTCCAGTGGGACCGGGACCAAAACCACTCTGCTCCTCCTGAATCCGAGGTTCGACTATCGGTCGGATCCTCCTCTCCAGTACTAAGAGAGTGCTTTGTCTTTCAATATTTTTTCATGAAACTCACAGAGTTCTAATTTTCGATACCACTCACAAGCATATCCATCTTTGTTTAGTACTTGATTTTTGCGTTTTTCAGGCCCCCGGTATCAATTATAATAAGTACGTCACCGGGACGATTCTCGTCCTTCTGCTCAGGCCTAAAAATAATAAGAAACCAGGGAAACACAATAGCTCTTGCCATTTCATGGCTCGCGCTAATAATATTCCGATGCGAAAACAATGTTTCCCATTTTTCAAATATCATAAACTATACATGTTTGGTGTGGGTCCCTGGTCACTGGCGGGTACTTTTGTTAATTTTGAGTGGGCCCCGCCCACTTTGTTTTTTTGGCCCTCTACACAGTAATAATGTTCAATTTTTGCATTACATGTTTATATGCACGGAACATGCAAGAGATGGGGAACGTATTCGTGAGCTACTTAGTGCGCACTTTGGCACGGGCTTCGCCCGTTTACAACGGTAATGTTCCATTTTTCTACTACTAATGTAGATGTAGATAAATAGATAGTTTGGGATCTTTGCCAAAAACAAGTCAAATGATCTTATGTTTCGTATACATTGATGCACACATGTAGTACTTTCACGCAAGAATGCAGACACTCGCAATGGCTTCAGCCATTGCACGATTATCTAGTTTTGCTTTGTTATTTGTCTTTATTTTTCATATTGTTTACATTATTTCTGCTTATTTGTAAAGTAATTCAGTCATTTGTTTTTAACAGGGTTGAAAAAAGGGGTGCTCCCGAACATAAGATCTTCATCTTATCTTCATTAAGGTGGGAGGGGCTTAACAGGCATTGTGAGCATTTGGTTTTTACCCGTTGGTCACAGCGGCTGCAGGATGGAAAAACCTGTGTTTACAGTGTCTAAGCGAACAATAAACCAACTTATGCATTTCTTTGTCACTTTTATTATTTAACTGCGTAGACCAGAGCGTAATCCTGGACACTGCCTCGTGGCCTTTTGATTTGTTTGGTTTAAGTCAGTTTAATATTGTTTTCTGGACAAATCATCACTACAATGGGTTTGTCGCCGAGTTCCTCATCAGAGATTAGGACAGTGGCGGGCCGTGGGTCTGGGGCTTGGGCCTTCAATGAGGTCATACACAGTCCCACCCGAATAAATTCACCTCTCATTACCATCATTATGCCATGGCTCTAGACGTTTAAACAGGCGTTGCTTTATCTTGTCCGCGCCCGTTCTTCGCGCGTTCTATGTGCCGTTCTTCAACGGCACATAGACAGGCTTTGCTGTAACAGGCTTTGCAGCGTCGGCGTAGGACGACCTCTTCTTACAATTTTCTTGAAAAGTTCGTCTTGAGAAAGGCATTATAATTATATCCTCGACCAAATCGATATATTGTCCTCCTTCCACATTGTGGGTTGAAATAACAGTTTAGTAATACACAAATTCATGTGTCTGTCACATCCAGTTTCCTCGTTCAGAGTTTCTGAGGTCTTGCATAGCCCCGCCCATAAGACCTGCTTCTTAATATTTGTGATCCAATCAAAAGACGTGCACGTGATGCACCTGCTGCTCCTGAGCAACAGCAGCAGACGTACAAGAGCCAACTCTGAAGCTGATTGGTTGACACATCATTTTCATTTCCATTCACTTGAAGCTACAAACACCAGCTCTGTTGAGTCTGAAGGCCTCGGCAGATTTTAGATCCCTGGCAACACATGATGGCTGAATATGATTGGATAAAAGATCTAACATAAAGACCAGCCTCCAAATCTCAACCTGGAGTAGAAGCAGTGCAACAAGAGGAAAGCCACGAAATGAAGAGTAAAACTCTTACTCTGGGGAATAATTTAATAAATATTTGAGGGAAAAGAGAAGGCCTTGCTGGTCCTGACGGCCCACCACTGGATTAGGACCATTTTATTTGTCTTGAGTTTAGCATTTGGTCACAGCTTTCATTATCACTCATTTTAGACAAATCTCTTGTTTTCATTTTGCATTTTACATTGTGTATTTATGATTATATTTTTGAATGTAAATCACTATGTTGGTAAAAAAAAGCACTGAAAACATGTTTTTAGCTCGCCTGCTGATGCTGTCAAAGGGAAATAGAAAAACTGTGATTAAATTAAAGCAATTGTTAAAAAGACAAAAGACAGCTGTGATAAAATCCAATTCCACAAATGAATAAAAGATTAGTCATATATTCAGTTTTGACTCTCTTGACATTATCTGGTTATCAATAGATTTCAATGGTTGACCACACATTCTGTGCCCAGAGAGTGCCTGTGGGAGGGACTCATGGTTCTCCTCTGGTCTGATATGATCATGTGCAGGACTGAATCTGGAGCTTTGGTGAACTTACTCTCCCCCAGACTCACTGGCACAGTGTACAATCTGTGGAAAAACATACAATGTTTTAAAAAATCTAATGGAAATAATACAATGCTTTAATATTCAGTTTGTTGTGTTTTAAAACGTCACTGTATGAAAATACAATGTTTTTAAATTAACTTTGTTAAAATACACTACAATTACAATGCTGTTTTTTTTTTAAAGTTAGGCCTTAGTTATTTTATTACTTGGTTTACGGATCCGCCGCACTTAGATGATTGATTTCTGCAATATATCCATCCATCCATCCATCCATCCATTTTCTGCCGCTTTATCCGGGGCCGGGTCGCGGGGGCAGCAGTCTGAGCAGGAACTCCCAGACTTCCTTCTCCCCAGACACTTCCTCCAACTCCTCCGGGGGGATCCCGAGGCGTTCCCAGGCCAGCCGAGAGACATAGTCTCTCCAGCGTGTCCTGGGTCTTCCCCGGGGCCTCTTCCTGGTGGGACATGCCTGAAACACCTCCCGAGGGAGGCGCCCAGGAGGCATCCGAAACAGATGCCCGAGCCACCTCAGCTGGCTCCTCTCGACGTGGAGGAGCAGCGGCTCTACTCCGAGCTCCCCCCGTGTGGCCGAGCTCCTCACCTTTTCTCTAAGGGAGCGCCCAGCCACCCGGCGGAGGAAACTCATTTCGACCGCTCGTATCCGCGATCTTGTCCTTTCGGTCACTACCCAAAGCTCATGACCATAGGTGAGGTCAGGAACATAGACCGACCGGTAAATCGAGAGCTTTGTCTTTCGACTCAGCTCCTTCTTCACCACAACAGTCGATGCAGCGACTGCATCACTGCAGCCGCTGCACCAATCCAACTGTCGATCCGCTCCATCCTTACTCCATACTTGAACTCCTCCACTTGGGGCAAGGACTCCCCACCCACCTGAAGAGGGCAAGACACCTTTTTCCGGTCGAGAACCTTGGCCTCGGATTTGGAGCTGATTCTCATCCCAGCCGCTTCACACTCGGCTGCAAACCGTCCCAGTGCAGCTGCAGGTCCGTGTTTGATGGAGCCATCAGGACAACATCTGCAAACAGCAGAGATGGAATCCTGTGGTCCCCAAACCGGACACCCTCCGACCCCTGACCACACCCTCCGACCCCTGACTGCGCCTAGAAATTCTGTCCATAAAAATTATGAATAGGACCGGTGACAAAGGGCAGCCCTGGCGGAGTCCAACATGCACTGGGAACAGGTCTGACTCGCTGCCGGCAATGCGAACACAGCTCCTGCTCCGGTCATACAGGGACCGGACAGCCCTGAGCAAAGGGCCCAGGACCCCGTACTGCCGGAGCACCCCCCAAAGGACACCCCGAGGGACACGGTCGAAATTCTTCTCTAGATCCACAAAGCACATGTGGACTGTTTGGGCAAACTCCCATGAACCCTCGAGCACCCGATGGAGAGTCTAGAGCTGGTCCAGTGTTCCACGACCAGGACCAAAACCACTCTGCTCCTCCTGAATCCGAGGTTCGACTATCGGTCAGATTCTCCTCTCCAGTACCTTGGAATAGACCTTCCCGGGGAGGCTGAGGAGTGTGATCCCTCTGTAGTTGGAACACACCCTCCGGTCCCCCTTCTTGAACAGAGGGACCACCACCCCGGTCTGCCAGTCCAGAGGCACGGTCCCCGAACGCCACACGATGTTGCAGAGACGTGTCAGCCAAGACAGTCCTACAACATCCAGATACTTTAGGTACTCAGGGCGGAGCTCATCCACCCCCGGAGCCCTGCCACTGAAGAGTTTGCGAACAACCTCAGTGACTTCAGCTTGGGTGATGGATGAGCCAGCCTCCAAGTCCCCGGTCTCTACTTCCTCTTCGGAAGACGTGACTGAGGGATTAAGGACGTCCTCAAAGTATTCCTTCCACCGTCCGACAACATCCCCAGTCGAGGTCAGCAGGTCTCCACCCGCACCGTAAACGGTGTTGGTGAGGCACTGCTTCCCCCTCCTGAGGCGCCGGACGGTTTGCCAGAATTTCTTTGGGGCCGACCGATAGTCCTCCTCCATGGCCTCCCCAAACTCCTCCCAGGCCCGGGTTTTTGCCTCTGCGACAGCACGAGCTGCGGCTCGCTTGGCCTGCCGATACCTGTCAATGACCACAGGAGACCCACAAGCCAGAGTGGCCTGATAGGCCTCCTTCTTCAGTCTGACGGCATCCCTTACTTCCGGTGTCCACCACCGGGTTCGGGGGTTGCCGCCACGACAGGCACCGGAGACCTTGCGACCACAGCTCCGAGCAGCCGCGTCAACAATCGAGGCGGAGAACATGGTCCACTCGGACTCAATGTCCCCAGCCTCCCCCGGGACATGGGAGAAGCTTTCCCGGAGGTGCGAGTTGAATACCCTACTGACAGAGGGCTCCACAAGACGTTCCCAACAGACCCTCACAATGCGCTTTGGTCTGCCAAGTCTGTCCGGCTTCCTCCTCCGCCAGCGGATCCAACTCACCACCAGGTGGTGATCGGTTGACAGCTCTGCTCCTCTCTTCACCCGAGTGTCCAAGACACGCGGCCAGAGGTCTGATGACACGACAACAAAGTCGATCATTGACCTCCGGCCTAGGGTGTCCTGGTGCCATGTGCACTGATGGACACCCTTGTGCTTGAACATGGTGTTCGTTATGGACAATCCGTGGCTAGCACAGAAGTCCAATAACTGAACACCGCTCGGGTTCAGATCGGGGAAGCCGTTCTTCCCGATCACCCCTCTCCAGGTGTCACTGTCATTGTCCACGTGGGCGTTGAAGTCCCCCAGTAGAACAACGGATGCAGATCTCTCTGCACCGGCCCCCTATGGATCCTCCTGCGGGTGGTGGGCCCACGGGAGGGTGGCCCACGTCGCTCTTTCGGGCTGTGCCCGGCCGGGCCCCGTGGGGTAAGACCCGGCCACCAGGCGCTCGCCATCGAGCACCCATCCCAGGCCTTGCTCCAGGATGGGGCCCCGGTGACGCCGATCAGGGCGACGTAAATGGCCTTGTTCTTGAACTCATCATAATGGGCTTCTGCAATATAAATAAAATTAATTATTATCTTTTTTTGTTTTATAAAGTAACGCAAAATAGCGTTAAATGAAATATAAAAAACGCTATTAAGTCAAAAGATAAGAGCGCGTGAAGCCTGCGCGCGGCCCCGGGAGAGCATGAGAAGACGCGCGCCCGTTTCCTTGTCTGCTAGGCGCAGCGCTAACTAATTTATATCGCAAATACACATTTTAAACCCGTTTACCACATTTTCTTCAGCGCGTTTTGCCGTGACTAAGGCTGCACACTTAGAAGCGTCTGTTCTACTGATGCAAAACACGCTACTTTTACACGCTCCAGACTGAAGCAGAGGAGCTCCTGGTCCTCATGAGCAGAGTCCTTCATAACCTTCTGCTTTTATATTTTTGTTTATATTAATATCATTATGAATATTTAGTTCAAACCTGGTGAAAGAGTTATGGCGTGTGTTACCCTGGAGCGCCCTCTTGTGGCTTTATTGAATTGTCAGGCTGTAAATGGAGGGGTTAAAGTGGCAGCACATATGCCAGGCTCCATGTGCAGTCGCAGGGTTGTGAGTTTGAATCCCGGCTCAGACAGTTTACTGCATGTCCTCCCTTCTCTCTCTCTTCATTTCAAGCTAAACTGTTCTGTCTAATAACGTTTACGGGCAAAAACAATCATGACAAAGAAGAGTTTGATTTTTTATACATTTTCTTCTGTCTAAACCTGCCCAGGGACTACAGCTTATATATATGTGCTGAGCATTGTTTCTCTTTTAAAATTAATATCTGTGCACTGCTCTTGTTTTAAATAAATACAATTATAATAAATACAATCATACTCGTAATAACAACAACAAAAATATTTGAATAATTACTCAGAAGATTTCATTTATTTTAAAATTTAAAGAAGACAGTTTAGTTGTGCAAAATAAAAGTACATTTTTCAACATTTGTAGAAGCCCATATGCAAAACACAATAAACTACATTATACGTAATTAGGTATAATTCTCAGTTTCATGTTGTAGAACTTTCCAGATTGTCAGAAAAGAGTTTAAACACCCTGAATACAGGACTCGGCATTAGTGAACATCATGATCTTTGAGTGTTCAAGTCTCATGACTATGTTTCCAAAAGAGGAAGTTTAAATAAGGTCAATGAGACTGTGGAGGTCAGGAAGAATCTGGTTAGACTTAAGATTATGCCAGATTTAAACAATAGAATAAGATAAAGGTGAACACGCTCATGTGAGCCAACGTCAAAGGAGAAATGCAAATGATCAAACTTTTCAACGTGCAACCAAATGTAATATATTTGTTTTTGGTGAGATGTCGTTTAATTATCATATATTTGTTGATTATAACATTTAAAATTGTATCTATTCCAAGTGGAGACATTATTAGAGCTTTTTATATCCTTGTTGCAATTGACCCATTTTCTCTTCAGCTTGAATCTTTATTCTTTCTAACTCCGGTGGAAGAACCTCTTCCTCTTCTTCTTTGGGTTTCTCTGGCTCTGCTTCATCCAGTTTCAGCTGAGGTTTCTCTGGTTCTGCTTCATCCAGTTTCAGCTGAGGTTTCTCTGGTTCTGCTTCATCCAGTTTCAGCTGAGGTTTCTCTGGTTCTGCTTCATCCAGTTTCAGCTGAGGTTTCTCTGGTTCTGCTTCATCCTGTTTCTCACGTTCACGCATTTTTTTAAAAACCCTCTTTATTCGTTCTACTGCAGCTCCCACAACCACACTGCTGCAACAATCGCTCCACCAGCGACTACAATTGGAACCTCTAGCACCATCGCTCCTACACCAAGGAAAGCTCCTAGAATGATTCCTGCTGGAAGGCCTTTCATAGGGGACCAAAGGATTTTGAAGATATTCTCTTTGGCTTTTTTGTGAATAACCTCATCAGACACGTCTCCTGATGAAGTCGCTTTAAGGCGTTTTATCTCTTCCTCTATTTCTTCACCAGTTTTCTCCAGTAACTCGTTTGTGTAGTACTTTCCTCTATTATCTGCCACAGTCTTGTTGATGGTCTTGAGCAGCTCTCTGATCTGGTACTGGTTGTTTCTGTATTCATCTTCACTGTTCTTCCAGTATTTATTATCAAAGACATGGCAGCGACCTCCACATTTCTGCACCAAGTCATTCAGAGACGGGTTCAGGCTCACCCACTCTTCAATCCTCATCTCCTCTGGCAGGTCATCTCCTCGAGTGAACACCACAGTGGTGTATTTCAGGACCTCTTCACTGAAATACTTCTGTATCATTTTTACAACTGCCTTTTCCTGCTCTGTGTACTTCTCTATCTTCAGCACAATAAGGACGGCGTGTGGTCCAGGAGCACATTCTGTGACACATTTCAACATCTCAGGGCTCATGTTGGTGCTGGATAGGTCTGTGTCAAAAAGACCTGGAGTGTCGACCAACTGGATATACTGTCCATCAATCGTCTTTCTTTTAGACATACATCTATCTGTCCCAGAGTTTGGAGTATTGTCTTCTTTGAAAATATTTTCCCCAAATATTGTGTTGGCCAGGCTGCTTTTTCCTAATCCAGTTTTTCCCATCAATACAATCCTCAGCATGTCTGCTTCTAGAAACACAGTTGTAAAAAGATACTTTCAAAAGGGTTGCACTTTTGTAAAACAAACAAAACAACTTAATCCCATCTTAAACACTTGAGTCTTTAGTTTAGTCTTTAAAAGTAAAGCATAAGTGCATAAATAAATCATTCGTACCTGTCAGGGTGTCACTTCGTTTGAGCGTCTTCAGTTCTCTCTCTTTCACCTGTGGAGCAGGCCTGTTTTATAGAGTCGACTTAGGGGCGGAGTCTACAACATGTAGTGCAACAAAAGTGAAACAGCAATTCAAAGATTGAAAGGACAATATAGAAAAACATAATCTAATCTTGACATGTGAAAAGATTCTATCACTAAAGAAGATGAGAAGCAAAGACACAGATTGAGAATCCAATAACAATATGTTTTTCAAACACGATCTAGTTTTAAAGCTGTCGCTCTCTACCACATGGCTGAGAAGATGCTTTAAGGTAAAATTACACAATACATACTAATTAATATGTAACATGCCGGTGTTAGGGTCTCCTCGTTCTCCTGTATGTCCATTCTAATCATCTTTTTCAAACTTATTTAATATTATTTATTTAAGTTTCTCCTGCTGATACTGGATGATCTGTCATTAAACTGCTTGTACATGGGCTTTCTTTAGTTGCCTTCTGTGGTTTTAATAAGACATACTTCACAATCTATTGGTTTGATAACTTTAGACTACAGCATCTCATTTGAGCTTTGGCTTATTTTATTTCATGTTGTCCATGGACGTTTAGCTCTTGAGATTTACCATTTAGTTGGTTAAACACTGGTCTATCCAGTTTTAACTTTGACCCAAAGACATGAAGTCAGCTTCAACTTATGCATTTATTTTGTTACTGTAACTAACCCAGTCACAAAACATGTTTAAATGTAACTTTACTCAGAACAGTTATGGTACGTACAGACCGCAGACGCCTAAACGCGCCCGACGCAGAATTTGAGCGCGTGTACGTTTGAAAGGTTTATGCACCGGACGCGCGCTCTCGACGCCCCGGCCACTGTACACAGGCGCGTGTACGGAGCGCTCGAGTTGTCTGCGCACATGCGCAGTAGAGGTGTTGTCACATGAGCAGTGGAGTTGTTGTCGTGGCCTTTCATTGTGTAAAATGGCGGATATCGAGAGTGTTGTTTTCACGTTTTTGGTTTGTTTCTGTCTCTGTTCCACCGTGAACACATGGTACAGCTCCTTTCTCCCACACACGGCCACAATCAATCGTTCGTCTGCCATTGTTGACGAGCAAGGAAAAAGTGGCGCTTCTTGGGGAATTCCACGGGGAATACCGGAAATGCGAGGGGAAATACGTACGTCACTGGAGCGTCAGCTCTGATTGGCTGCTGCAGCGGCTGCTACGCTTCAGCTGCAGAGACCTCAACATATCTGAACGCGTCGCGTCAGCCGCTTTCGTCGCCTCGGCCGGCTCATACGCGCGCTCAAAGCGTCGAGAGCGTAAAAAAACGCACCAATCGCGTCGCAAAAACGAAGAAATCGCGCTGCGGATAACGCACTACGTGCTCGACACGCGTTTACCATAGACTTTGAATGTAAACTGGAGGCTTCGGCCGCAGCGGTGTGGAACGGCCTTGAATCAGGACATGCAAAGGTGTAAGAACTTTCACGAAGACTGACCTCTAGTGGTCACAACAAAGAGTAAAAGCTGGTCTAATTGGCCCCATAATGTGAAATTAGACTTCGACCCATGTCCAGGCCCTTCTGCTTAATGTAGGGCCTGGACTATAAGAAGTGCAAGTAATGATCAAACAGGTTTGTATCGCACCTGCTTTGACAGTATCGATTTATGAAGTTTGTGTCAGTGTTTGTGTCTGTGTTTGTGTTTGTGTCAGTGTTTGTGTCAGTGTTTGTGTCAGTGTTTGTGTTTGTGTCTGTGTCAGTGTTTGTGTCAGTGTTTGTGTCAGTGTTTGTGTCAGTGTTTGTGTCAGTGTCAGTGTTTGTGTCAGTGTTTGTGTCAGTGTCAGTGTTTGTGTCAGTGTTTGTGTCTGTGTCAGTGTCTGTGTCAGTGTTTGTGTCAGTGTTTGTGTCAGTGTTTGTGTCAGTGTTTGTGTCAGTGTTTGTGTCAGTGTTTGTGTCTGTGTTTGTGTCAGTGTTTGTGTCAGTGTCTGTGTCAGTGTTTGTGTCTGTGTCAGTGTTTGTGTTTGTGTCAGTGTCTGTGTTTGTGTCAGTGTCTGTGTTTGTGTTTGTGTCAGTGTTTGTGTCTGTGTTTGTGTCAGTGTTTGTGTTTGTGTCTGTGTCAGTGTTTGTGTCTGTGTTTGTGTCAGTGTTTGTGTCAGTGTTTGTGTCAGTGTTTGTGTCAGTGTTTGTGTTTGTCAGTGTTTGTGTCAGTGTTTGTGTCAGTGTTTGTGTTTGTGTCAGTGTTTGTGTCAGTGTTTGTGTCAGTGTTTGTGTTTGTGTCAGTGTTTGTGTCAGTGTTTGTGTCTGTGTCTGTGTTTGTGTCAGTGTTTGTGTTTGTGTCAGTGTTTGTGTCTGTGTCAGTGTTTGTGTCTGTGTCAGTGTTTGTGTCAGTGTCTGTGTTAGTGTCAGTGTTTGTGTCTGTGTTTGTGTCAGTGTTTGTGTCAGTGTCTGTGTTTGTGTCAGTGTCTGTGTTTGTGTCAGTGTTTGTGTCTGTGTCAGTGTCTGTGTTTGTGTCAGTGTCTGTGTTTGTGTCAGTGTTTGTGTCTGTGTTTGTGTCAGTGTTTGTGTTTGTGTCAGTGTTTGTGTCAGTGTTTGTGTCAGTGTTTGTGTCAGTGTTTGTGTCAGTGTCAGTGTTTGTCTGTGTCAGTGTTTGTGTCTGTGTCAGTGTTTGTGTCAGTGTCTGTGTCAGTGTTTGTGTCAGTGTTTGTGTCAGTGTTTGTGTCAGTGTTTGTGTCAGTGTCTGATAAGCTCCAGTCCCCCGTGACCCCGAAAGGGAACAAGTGGTAGAAAATGAATGGATGGACAATGACTCTTGGACGAGTCGAAACGTCTATTTTTTCTAACTGAGTCCAGATGAAACAACTAAAGCTTTTTCTACAATGGAACCCTCCTGGACGAATGAGGGATCACACTGACATATTGAGCATAAGGTTTGGTTCAGCCACAGACTGTGGACGTTGTAGTTATTTATCCTCTTGAAGCGGCCCCGCCCCTTTTACCGTAAGTCACTGTAAGTGCGCACTGAGAATTGTATTATTAAATGTAATCTCTTGAAACAGCATCACGTGAGCTTCTACAGACTATTATTCAGTGTGGTGTGCAGGGGGGCGTGGTCACACGGGATGGGGGCAGTGTAACCTGGGTCAGGACCTGGGTCAGGACCTGGGTCAGGACCTAGGACCTGGGTCAGGACCTGGGTCAGGACCTGGGTCAGGACCCTGGGTCAGGACCTGGGTCAGGACCTGGTCAGACACTCTTGGCTTCTGATGCTGTAGAACAGGGGTGTCCAAACTTTTTTCACCAAGGGCCGCATTTTGAAACTTAAACGGGGCAGAGGGCCACAAACGACTTCATTTCACTTTTTGCATTTGACGTAATTGCGATGAGCCTCCACACCTTTAATTAGACCTAGAACATTCATATTAGGTTGGTATAACATCAATATGCCTGAATTTTCCCAATTTCACAGTAAAAAGTACTAGTTTTTGTTGTTTGGGCCAACAAAAATTGGTCTGAGGGCCACATTTGGCCCCCGGGCCCTAGTTTGGACATGCCTGCTGTAGAAACATTGTCTCTTGAGTTTTTATACTTTCACAGAAGGAACAGGATGTGAAGGACAAACAAAAGAATCAGGAAAACACAGCTTAAAGTCCTCCAACATGAGCTCTCGGACTGAAGCATTTATCAGAGAGAGTTTCCTTGTCTCGGACCTGTGGAGATGCTGGTGTGACCAAGTTCATTCTCTAAAACAGTTAAAACAGCTCTGGACCCAGTGATGATAAGACACATTTGGAATCAGTTACTGTTTTCAGAGCGAGTCCGTAAAGTGTAACTGTAAATGTGATTGTGAACTTCCTGTTTGCACTGTGTGTTTAAAAGACTCAAGGAAGAGGGGCCCCTGTGTGTGCTTTGAAGCATAGACTCCATGATGTTTTAGTACAGTCAGTCTGAAGGAGTTACAGCGCCCTCTTGTGGTTAGAGGCTGGAACAGCACTTCAGTCCTTTTCCCTTCTCATGCTAAAGAAACACTTTTCTCAGTTTTCACACTTACAAACATTCTAACATGAACTCGTATTGTCCCTTTATGTAGACGTTAGAACAGAATCTGCACTTTATACTGGAGCTTATACGATGGTTCAGGCTTATCGGATTGTAGCCACGGTGACCAGAATATGACATCGACACCTACATCACCGGCCTCCTGCGTTCTGTAATCCCATAATCCTTTGCAGTCTGTCTCACCTGTGGCCCACATGGAGCCTTCATCCTGCTCATACTCATCACAACCATCAGAACCAGCAACACACGTTTTACAGCTGAAATACACCGTTTGCAACTGTGAATGTAAAGCATTAAACGAAGGTGAACGGTGAAAATAACGGTGGTCAGCGTTGTGGTCACTCCAGTTAATCTGCCCCTCTCATGTCCAAAGCCTTCACTGTAAACCACCGCAGGATGGCCATATGGAGCAGGCTAATCCACAGCTATCTGACCCGTCACCTGCGCCGGGCGGATCAGCCCTGACCACTCCGACAGGGCCACGGCCGCTGTCCAAGGAAACGCCTGTCAATCAACAACAATCACGAGTTTAAAGGGAGAAATGCTTTGGTAAAATG
The DNA here is from genome assembly GCF_026437365.1 of Eucyclogobius newberryi. Classification (NCBI taxonomy): domain Eukaryota; kingdom Metazoa; phylum Chordata; class Actinopteri; order Gobiiformes; family Gobiidae; genus Eucyclogobius; species Eucyclogobius newberryi. The sequence continues at coordinate 49,436,207 of NW_027315723.1, forward strand.
CGGCGACTCAGACAAATGTTGGTGGAAGAAGAAGTATCTCCCACTGGACAAAAGCCGGCGTTTGGGGCCCGTGTTTTTGGCCCTTCAGCCTAATAAAGCGGGCGAACTGTGAGGAACGCTGCTAAACTGGGGGGGCTCAGTGTAGAGTCGCTGCTCCTTGAGAGACTGTGTATCGAAGTTAAATATGACGAAGTGATAATTCTAACAAGCTTAAATGCAACTGTAGTTTTAGAGCTGTAATTCTCTGCTGCTGCTGCTGCTGCTGCTGCTGCTGCTCCACCATGTGCTCACGTGGATTATGTTTTCACTGCAGATTAATGAGATTAATGAGATTAATGAGATTAGCCTCAACAATACACACTTTCAATCATGGAGAGAACCACAGTCCCACTGGACCAACAACACCAACAACACCAACAACACCAACAGAATCAACAACACCAACAACATCAACAACACCAACAGAATCAACAACACCAACAACACCAACAACACTAACAACACCAACAGCATCAACAGCATCAACAACACCAACAACACCAACAGAATCAACAACACCAACAACACCAACAACATCAACAACACCAACAACACCAACAACACCACCAACAACACCAACAACACCACCAACAACACCAACAGCATCAACAACACCAACAACACCAACAGCATCAACAACACCAACAGCATCAACAACATCAACAACAACACCAAAAACACCAACAACACCAACAGCATCAACAACACCAACAACACCAACAACACCAACAGCATCAACAACATCAACAACACCAACAACACCAACAGCATCAACAACACCAACAGCATCAACAACATCAACACCAACAACATCAACAACACCAACAACACCAACAACACCAACAGCATCAACAACACCAACAACACCAACAACACCAACAGCATCAACAACACCAACAGCATCAACAACACCAACAACACCAACAGCAACAACAACATCAACAACACCAACAACACCAACAACACCAACAACAGCATCAACAACACCAACAACACCAACAACACCAACAACACCAACAGCATCAACAACATCAACAACACCAACAACACCAACAACACCAATAGCATCAACAACACCAACAACACCAACAACACCAACAGCACCAACAACACCAACAACACCAACAACACCAACAACACCAACAGCATCAACAACATCAACAACACCAACAGCATCAACAACACCAACAGCATCAACAACATCAACAACACCAACAACATCAACAACATCAACAACACCAACAACACCAACAACACCAACAGCATCAACAACACCAACAACACCAACAGCATCAACAACACCAACAGCATCAACAACATCAACAACATCAACAACACCAACAACACCAACAACACCAACAACACCAACAGCATCAACAACACCAACAACACCAACAGCATCAACAACACCAACAGCATCAACACCAACAACAACACCAACAGCATCAACAACATCAACAACACCAACAGCATCAACAGCATCAACAACATCAACAGCATCAACAGCATCAACAACACCAACAACACCAACAACATCAACAGCATCAACAGCACCAACAACACCAACAACATCAACAGCATCAACAGCACCAACAACACCAACAACATCAACAGCATCAACAGCATCAACAACAGCATCAACAACAGCATCAACAACAGCATCAACAACAACAGCAACAACAGCATCAACAGCATCAACAGCATCAACAGCATCAACAACAGCATCAACAACAGCATCAACAACAACAGCAACAACAGCATCAACAGCATCAACAGCATCAACAGCATCAACAGCACCAACAGCACCAACAGCATCAACAGCATCAACAGCATCAACAGCATCAACAACACCAACAGCACCAACAGCACCAACAGCACCAACAGCACCAACAGCACCAACAACACCAACAGCACCAACAGCACCAACAGCACCAACAGCATCAACAACACCATCAACACCATCAACAGCATCAACAGCATCAACAGCATCAACAGCATCAACAGCATCAACAGCATCAACAACACCAACAGCACCAACAGCACCAACAGCACCAACAGCATCAACAGCATCAACAGCATCAACAGCATCAACAGCATCAACAACACCAACAACACCAACAACACCAACAACACCAACAACACCAACAACACCAACAGCACCAACAGCATCAACAGCATCAACAGCATCAACAACATCAACAACACCACCAACAATACCAACAATACCAACAATATCAACAGCACCAACAGCACCAACAGCACCAACAGCACCAACAGCACCAACAGCACCAACAGCACCAACAGCACCAACAGCACCAACAGCATCAACAACACCAACAACACCAACAACACCAACAACACCAACAGCATCAACAGCATCAACAGCATCAACAACATCAACAACATCAACAACATCAACAACATCAACAACATCAACAACATCAACAGCACCAACAGCATCAACAGCATCAACAGCATCAACAGCATCAACAGCATCAACAGCATCAACAGCATCAACAGCATCAACAGCATCAGGCCCTTTGCAGTGGGTTGAGCTCCAGAAAAGTCGTAAATACTCACACATGACATACTTTCAGAGGCTTGTTCCACAGTTGATGATAGTACTACTTATACTGCAAATACACACAAGCACGTATACTTCTACTTCCTACTTCTACTGCCACATTGAGAGTTGCATCATTTGAGAAGCACAGTTCTGATGGTAGTACTACTTCAACTATGATAAAAGGACCAGTACTACTTGTAAAGGTGCTACTATTACTCTGTAAGTACTATAAGTACTTTTACATATGGAGAACTTCTACTGTGATGTACTTGATGTTTTTGTTTGCGGACTTTGTACAAAAAGTGCTGGGATATCTGCTGTGCAGTCACAATACTAATACTTCAAACTTAATACTTCAAACTCAATACTCTTTACACATGAGAAAAATCGCTAAAAATCATTTCTTAAAAATGTCAATACTATTTACAGATTATTTAGTTTGGATATCTTTAATAATTAGAATCTGGGTTTAGAGTAGTTACAGCAAACATAACTAATGACGAATAAATTAAGAGTAATTGAAAATAAATCAACTATAAAAAGCTGTTATTGGTATTATTGTTTGACAAAGATGACGTTCTTTCCAAAAACGACCTTCTCCACATCAGTGAGAAGAAGCTTCTGAGGAACATTATCAGCCTCATTTGTTCATGTCCTTGGGCTAATCCTCCTCCTCCCTCTCCTCCTCCTTCTCCTCCCTCTCCTCCTCCTTCTCCTCCCTCCCTCTCCTCCTTCCTCCCTCTCCTCCTCCCTCCCTCCCTCTCCTCCCTCCCTCTCCTCCTCCCTCTCCTCCTCCCTCTCTCTCCTCCTTCTCCTCCCTCTCCTCCTCCCTCCCTCCCTCTCCTCCCTCTCCTCCTCCCTCTCCTCTCCTCCCTCTCTCTCCTCCCTCCCTCCCTCTCCTCCCTCCTTCTCCTCCCTCCCTCTCCTCCCTCCCTCTCCTCTCCTCCCTCCCACTCCTCCTCCCTCTCCTCCTCTCTCTCCTCCCTCCCTCTCTCTCCTCCCTCCCTCTCCTCCTCCGTCCCTCTCCTCCTCCCTCTCTCTCCTCCCTCTCTCCTCCTTCTCCTTCTCCTCCCTCTCCTCTCCTCCCTCTCTCTCCTCCTCCCTCCCTCCCTCCCTCCCTCCTTCTCCTCCCTCTCCTCCTCCCTCCCTCTCCTCTCCTCCCTCCCACTCCTCCTCCCTCTCCTCCTACCTCTCTCTCCTCCTCCCTCTCCCCCTCCCTCTCCTCTCCTCCCTCCCACTCCTCCTCCCTCTCCTCCTACCTCTCTCTCCTTCCTCTCCTCCCTCCCGCTCCTCCTTCCTCTCCTCCTCCCTCCCTCTCCTCTTCTCCCTCCCACTCCTCCTCCCTCTTTCTCCTCCCTCTCCTCCCTCTCTCTCCTCCCTCCCTCCTCCTCCTCCCTCCCTCCCTCTCCTCCTCCCTCACCTCCCCCCTCTCCTCCTCCTCCCTGTCTGCTGCTCTGGATAACAGTCTTATATCCACAGCAGAAGCCTGGGACCCACAGGGGCCGGATTAATAAGAGCGGAAACGGCCGGCACACTTCACACGTACCAGGGGCCAACGCAAGATTAAGAACACATGGTTTTCTACAACACGGTGTGAAAAGTACAACATTAGAGGTATAAGACATGTAACATGTAACATGTTCAAATGTCATGTCACTAAAGCCTCACTGTGTAGCATTTATCTACGTCCCACAGCACATCTTTAACCCCTGTGCCATGTTGAGAGACATTTGTGTATCTGAAGGTGCATTTATCAGTGGGTCATTGTTCCTCACGCAGATCTTAAGTGTGTCATTATTCCTCACTCAGATCTTAAGTGGGTCATTGTTCCTCACACAGATCTTCAGTGTGTCATTATTCCTCACTCAGATCTTAAGTGGGTCATTGTTCCTCACACAGATCTTCAGTGTGTCATTGTTCCTCACACAGATCTTCAGCGTGTCATTGTTCCTCACACAGATCTTCAGTGTGTCATTGTTCCTCACACAGATCTTCAGCGTGTCATTGTTCCTCACACAGATCTTCACCGTGTCATTGTTCCTCACACAGATCTTCAGAGTGTCATTGTTCCTCACACAGATATTCAGTGTCATTGTTCCTCACACAGATCTTCAGCGTGTCATTGTTCCTCACACAGATCTTCAGTGTGTCATTGTTCCTCACACAGATCTTAAGTGGGTCATTGTTCCTCACACAGATCTTCAGTGTGTCATTGTTCCTCACACAGATCTTCAGCGTGTCATTGTTCCCCACACAGATCTTAAGCGGGTCATTGTTCCTCACACAGATCTTCAGTGTGTCATTGTTCCTCACACAGATCTTCAGCGTGTCATTGTTCCTCACACAGATCTTCAGCGTGTCATTGTTCCTCACACAGATCTTCAGTGTGTCATTGTTCCTCACACAGATCTTCAGTGTGTCATTGTTCCTCACACAGATCTTCAGTGTGTCATTGTTCCTCACACAGATCTTAAGTGGGTCATTGTTCCTCACACAGATCTTCAGTGTGTCATTGTTCCTCACACAGATCTTAAGTGGGTCATTGTTCCTCACACAGATCTTCAGTGTGTCATTGTTCCTCACACAGATCTTCAGTGTGTCATTGTTCCTCACACAGATCTTTAGTGTGTCATTGTTCCTCACACAGATCTTCAGCGTGTCATTGTTCCCCACACAGATCTTAAGCGTGTCATTGTTCCTCACACAGATCTTCAGCGTGTCATTGTTCCTCACACAGATCTTCAGCGTGTCATTGTTCCTCACACAGATCTTAAGTGGGTCATTGTTCCTCACACAGATCTTCAGCGTGTCATTGTTCCTCACACAGATCTTCAGTGTGTCATTGTTCCTCACACAGATCTTCAGCGTGTCATTGTTCCCCACACAGATCTTCAGTGTGTCATTGTTCCTCACACAGATCTTCAGTGTGTCATTGTTCCTCACACAGATCTTAAGTGGGTCATTGTTCCTCACACAGACCTTCAGTGTGTCATTGTTCCTCACACAGATCTTAAGTGGGTCATTGTTCCTCACACAGACCTTCAGTGTGTCATTGTTCCTTACACAGACCTTCAGTGTGTCATTGTTCCTCACACAGATCTTCAGTGTGTCATTGTTCCTCACACAGATCTTCAGTGTGTCATTGTTCCTCACACAGATCTTCAGTGTGTCATTGTTCCTCACACAGATCTTCAGTGTGTCATTGTTCCTCACACAGATCTTCAGCGTGTCATTGTTCCTCACATAGATCTTAAGTGGGTCAGTGTGTCATTGTTCCTCACACAGATCTTCAGTGTGTCATTGTTCCTCACACAGATCTTCAGTGTGTCATTGTTCCTCACACAGATCTTCAGCGTGTCATTGTTCCCCACACAGATCTTCAGTGGGTCATTGTTCCTCACACAGACCTTCAGTGTGTCATTGTTCCTCACACAGATCTTAAGTGGGTCATTGTTCCTCACACAGATCTTCAGTGTGTCATTGTTCCTCACACAGATCTTTAGTGTGTCATTGTTCCTCACACAGATCTTCAGCGTGTCATTGTTCCCCACACAGATCTTAAGCGTGTCATTGTTCCTCACACAGATCTTCAGCGTGTCATTGTTCCTCACACAGATCTTCAGCGTGTCATTGTTCCTCACACAGATCTTAAGTGGGTCATTGTTCCTCACACAGATCTTCAGCGTGTCATTGTTCCTCACACAGATCTTCAGTGTGTCATTGTTCCTCACACAGATCTTCAGCGTGTCATTGTTCCCCACACAGATCTTCAGTGTGTCATTGTTCCTCACACAGATCTTCAGTGTGTCATTGTTCCTCACACAGATCTTAAGTGGGTCATTGTTCCTCACACAGACCTTCAGTGTGTCATTGTTCCTCACACAGATCTTAAGTGGGTCATTGTTCCTCACACAGACCTTCAGTGTGTCATTGTTCCTTACACAGACCTTCAGTGTGTCATTGTTCCTCACACAGATCTTCAGTGTGTCATTGTTCCTCACACAGATCTTCAGTGTGTCATTGTTCCTCACACAGATCTTCAGTGTGTCATTGTTCCTCACACAGATCTTCAGTGTGTCATTGTTCCTCACACAGATCTTCAGTGTGTCATTGTTCCTCACACAGATCTTCAGTGTGTCATTGTTCCTCACACAGATCTTCAGCGTGTCATTGTTCCTCACACAGATCTTCAGCGTGTCATTGTTCCTCACACAGATCTTCAGTGTGTCATTGTTCCTCACACAGATCTTCAGTGTGTCATTGTTCCTCACACAGATCTTCAGTGTGTCATTGTTCCTCACACAGATCTTAAGTGGGTCATTGTTCCTCACACAGATCTTCAGTGTGTCATTGTTCCTCACACAGATCTTAAGTGGGTCATTGTTCCTCACACAGATCTTCAGTGTGTCATTGTTCCTCACACAGATCTTAAGCGTGTCATTGTTCCTCACACAGACCTTCAGCGTGTCATTGTTCCTCACACAGATCTTCAGCGTGTCATTGTTCCTCACACAGATCTTCAGTGTGTCATTGTTCCTCACACAGATCTTCAGCGTGTCATTGTTCCTCACACAGATCTTCAGTGTGTCATTATTCCTCACACAGATCTTCAGTGTGTCATTGTTCCTCACACAGATCTTCAGTGTGTCATTGTTCCTCACACAGATCTTCTCCAGCTCGTCCCAAACACTCTCTTAGGTTCAGATCTGCAGTACAGTAGTTTCTGCCAGATATATATGTATAAGTAGATGTATATAAGTATATGATGCTCTGTATTCATGATGAACGGGGCCACACCCTCCTTGAAGAGGGGGCGTGGCACCTACGATGATGTCAGAGCTCCATCATCTCTAAGTGGAGTGTTCAAATACTGTACGACTGAAAGGATTTTACCCGCACTCTTCTCTTTTAAAGTACATTTTATACTGATTATTAATGTTATTATCTGTTTGTGCTGTGATTTTAATGTGAATTTATTTATTTATTTTAACTCTACAAATAAAACACTTGCTTCTTTGAGCTGAAAAGTGAAAGCAGTGGGTTTTTTTGGTCTTATTTTCCCTCATTTATTTGGGACTCTTGTCATATTAAGTCCATATTTGGCCCGGCCACATGTTTCTCTCCTGATGTCACACATTTGCATGACAAGAGCCTGAGATGTGCCACATTCCAGAGCTCATTTTTCCCAGAGTTCTCAGCGGCGGCGGCGCTGGAGCCGGGGCAGGTTGACTCAGTTATTCTGATGCAAAGTGTCTCCTGAAGACTCAATACAAGGTGCTCTTTCATACTGCACTGTTCCATTGAGAGCGGGGCCCCCACAAGAGCACCGGGCCCTCACAAGAGCGCCGGGCCCTCACAAGAGCGCCGGGCCCTCACAAGAGCGCCGGGCCCTTTCAGAGTGCGAGCAGGAGCCCCCCGCACACGCCCCCTCTGTCCCACATGTACCACAGGAAGGATCTGGGGACGTTTCAAGCACAAATAATAAACATAAATGAGGTACAATATGAAATGATGTTGAAGGATCTTTAGGAGAGCTCGATTCACCTGTGAGTCTGACTCGGAGAATAAATGACAATCTCTCCTCCCTCCCTCCCTCTCCTCCCTCCCTCCCTCCCTCTCCTCCCTCTCTCTCCTCCCTCCCTCCCTCTCCTCCCTCCCTCCCTCTCTCTCCTCCCTCCCTCCCTCCCTCTCCTCCCTCTCTCTCCTCCCTCTCCTCCTTCTCCTCCCTCCCTCCCTCCCTCCCTCTCTTCCCTCCCTCCCTCTCCTCCCTCTCCTCCCTCCCTCTTTCTCCTCCCTCCCTCCCTCTCCTCCCTCTCTCTCCTCCCTCCCTCCCTCTCTCTCCTCCCTCCCTCTCTCCCCTCCCTCACCTCCCTCTCTCCTCCCTCTCCTCCCTCCCTCCCTCTCTCTCCTCCCTCCCCTCCCTCTCTCCTCCCTCTCCTCCCTACCTCTCTCTCCTCCCTCTTCTCCCTCCCTCTCTCTCCTCCCTCCCTCTCCTCCCTCTCCTCCCTCCCTCCCTCCCTCCCCTCCCTCCCTCTCTTCCCTCCCTCTCCTCCCTCCCTCTCTCTCCTCCCTCTCCTACCTCCCTCTCTCTCCTCCCTCTCTCCTCCCTCTCTCCTCCCTCCCCTCCCTCTCCTCCCTCCCTCTCCTCCCTCTCTCTCCTCCCTCCCTCTCCTCCCTCTCTCTCCTCCCTCTCCTCCCTCCCTCCCTCTCCTCCCTCTTTCCTCCCTCTCCTCCCTCCCTCCCTCCCTCGCCTCCCTCTCTCTCCTCCCTCTCCTCCCTCCCTCTCTCTCCTCCCTCTCTCCTCCCTCTCCTCCCTCCCTCCCCTCTCTCTCCTCCCTCCCCTCCCTCTCTCCTCCCTCTCCTCCCTCCCTCCCTCTCCTCCCTCCTCCCTCCCTCCCTCTCCTCCCTCCCTCCCTCCCTCTCCTCCCTCCCTCCCTCTCTTCCCTCCCTCTCCTCCCTCCCTCTCTCTCCTCCCTCTCCTACCTCCCTCTCTCTCCTCCCTCCCCTCCCTCTCCTCCCTCCCTCTCCTCCCTCTCTCTCCTCCCTCCCTCTCCTCCCTCTCTCTCCTCCCTCTCCTCCCTCCCTCCCTCCCTCCCTCCCTCTCCTCCCTCCCTCTCTCTCCTCCCTCTCCTACCTCCCTCTCTCCTCCCTCTCCTCCCTCTCCTCCCTCTCCTCCCTCCCTCCCTCTCCTCCCTCTCTCTCCTCCCTCTCCTCCCTCTTTCCTCCCTCTCCTCCCTCCCCCCCTCCCTCTCCTCCCTCCCTCCCTCCCTCTCCTCCCTCCATCTCCTCCCTCTTTCCTCCCTCTCCTCCCTCTCTCTCCTCCCTCTCCTCCCTCTTTCCTCCCTCTCCTCCCTCTCTCTCCCTCTTTCCTCCCTCTTTCCTCCCTCTCCTCCCTCCCTCCCTCCCTCTCCTCCCTCCCTCTCTCTCCTCCCTCCCTCCCTCCCTCTCTCTCCTCCCTCTCCTACCTCCCTCTCTCCTCCCTCTCTCCTCCCTCTCCTACCTCCCTCTCTCCTCCCCCTCTCCTCCCTCTCCTCCCTCTCTCCTCCCTCTCCTCCCTCTTTCCTCCCTCTCCTCCCTCCCTCTCTCTCCTCCCTCTCCTCCCTCTTTCCTCTCTCTCCTCCCTCCCTCCCTCCCTCTCTCTCCTCCCTCTCCTACCTCCCTCTCTCCTCCCTCTCTCCTCCCTCTCCTACCTCCCTCTCTCCTCCCCCTCTCCTCCCTCTCCTCCCTCTCTCCTCCCTCTCCTCCCTCTTTCCTCCCTCTCCTCCCTCCCTCTCTCTCCTCCCTCTCCTCCCTCTTTCCTCCCTCTCCTCCCTCCCTCCCTCCCTCCCTCTCCTCCCTCTTTCCTCCCTCTCCTCCCTCCCTCTCCTCCCTCTTTCCTCCCTCCCTCTCCTCCCTCTCTCTCCTCCCTCTCCTCCCTCTTTCCTCCCTCTCCTCCCTCCCTCTCCTCCCTCTCTCTCCCTCTTTCCTCCCTCTCCTCCCTCCCTCCCTCCCTCTCCTCCCTCTCCTCCCTCCCTCCCTCTCTCTCCTCCCTCCCTCCCTCTCCTCCCTCCCTCCCTCTCTCTCCTCCCTCCCTCCTTCTCCTCCCTCCCTCCCTCTCCTCCCTCCCTCCCTCTCCTCCCTCTCCTCCCTCCCTCCCTCCCTCTCCTCCCTCCCCTCCCTCCTCCCTCCCTCCCTCTCCTCCCTCCCTCTCCTCCCTCCCTCCCTCCCTCTCCTCCCTCCCTCCCTCCCTCTCTTCCCTCCCTCTCTTCCCTCCCTCTCCTCCCTCCCTCTCTCTCCTCCCTCTCTCCTCCCTCTCTCCTCCCTCTCTCCTCCCTCTCCTCCCTCCCTCTCCTCCCTCTCTCTCCTCCCTCCCTCCCTCCCTCTCCTCCCTCCCTCCCTCCCTCGCCTCCCTCTCTCTCCTCCCTCTCCTCCCTCCCTCTCTCTCCTCCCTCTCCTACCTCCCTCTCCCCTCCCTCTCTCCTCCCTCTCCTCCCTCCCTCCCTCCCTCCCTCTCTCTCCTCCCTCCCCTCCCTCTCTCCTCCCTCTCCTCCCTCCCTCTCTCTCCTCCCTCTCCTCCCTCTCCTCCCTCCCCTCCCTCTCCTCCCTCCTCCCTCCCTCCCTCTCCTCCCTCCCTCTCCTCCCTCCCTCCCTCCCTCCCTCCCTCCCTCTCTTCCCTCCCTCTCCTCCCTCCCTCTCTCTCCTCCCTCTCTCTCCTCCCTCTCCTCCCTCCCTCCCTCTCTCTCCTCCCTCTCCTCCCTCCCTCTCTCTCCTCCCTCTCCTCCCTCCCTCTCTCTCCTCCCTCTCCTCCCTCTCCTCCCTCTTTCCTCCCTCTCCTCCCTCCCTCTCTCTCCTCCCTCTTTCCTCCCTCCCTCCCTCCCTCCCTCTCCTCCCTCCCTCTACTCCCTCTTTCCTCCCTCCCTCCCTCCCTCTCCTCCCTCCCTCCCTCTCCTCCCTCTCCTCCCTCCCTCCCTCCCTCCCTCTCCTCCCTCCCTCCCTCTCCTCCCTCTCCTATCACACCCTGGTTTTGGACTGTGAGTTTTCATCTAGGACCGCCTCCCGTGTCGCCTCCATCTGTTGCCTTCATTATCACGGTGCTTCACATATGGAGCTGTGTATCCAACGGCAACAGACGACACAAACCCGGATGAGACAGAGTTTCTTTGATTCACCGTTTTATTTCTGTTTAACAAAGACCAGAAAACATCATCATCTCCTCGAACCTCATGTTAGATTAAGTGTATTTATAAAGCCATGTCGTGCTGCAGAGTCAATCTTCAGCAGATCTTTATCTTGAAGTGTCTCTGAGGCTCCTGAGAACCTCCATGTGGTTAAATATGTTGAGGACGCCATTACGGCAGGAAAGAAACTGCGCTAATGAACTCCAACAAGACTTACATTTAGCTTCAGCGTTTACTTGAGTCAGATGAAATGTTAGAGCCTCCTGCCTGGGCCGAGTGTGAGTTTAAAGAGTTTAAAGAGTTTAAAGAGTTTAGATTGAATGGATTGAGCCCTTAATGTGTAAAACAGCACATCTGATTTATTTCTATGTCATTAAAAAGTTTGTGAGAATAAACTTTATTGTAAAACACTGTCCAGAAAACATGACAGATATTGATTCTTATTCAAATGATATATTGATAAAAAAGTGAAAACATTTTGTACTAATATGAAGCTGTTTCACTCATTCAATGTAATAAACACCAGAAAATCAGTGGTTTATCTTTGGTTTGTGATTTGCAACGCATTTGTGATCATTTTTCTTCAAACCACTCAAATAAATACAGAAGTACAATTTGTAGTTGAGTTAATTTAGTTACGTAAATCCACTTCAGTCGATCTGGAGCTGTGTCAGTCCAATAAAAGTTTGTCTTTGTTCTGCGTATGATATTTTGTACGTCCTGGTGCTCAAAAACTGGTGACGTTTCAATGCAAATTCTGCTCCAGCATCAGTGTCATGGAGGAGCAGGTCATAATGAGAGTGAGAGTGTTGTGACCGTGCTGCAGTCCAGCGTGTTCATGTACAGTGTGGACAGTGATGAGAGTGTTGTGACCGTGCTGCAGTCCAGCGTGTTCATGTACAGTGTGGACAGTGATGAGAGTGAGTGACCGTGCTGCAGTCCAGCGTGTTCATGTACAGTGTGGACAGTGATGAGAGTGAGTGACCGTGCTGCAGTCCAGCGTGTTCATGTACAGTGTGGACAGTGATGAGAGTGAGTGACCGTGCTGCAGTCCAGCGTGTTCATGTACAGTGTGGACAGTGATGAGAGTGTTGTGACCGTGCTGCAGTCCAGCGTGTTCATGTACAGTGTGGACAGTGATGAGAGTGAGTGACCGTGCTGCAGTCCAGCGTGTTCATGTACAGTGTGGACAGTGATGAGAGTGTTGTGACCGTGCTGCAGTCCAGCGTGTTCATGTACAGTGTGGACAGTGATGAGAGTGTTGTGACCGTGCTGCAGTCCAGCGTGTTCATGTACAGTGTGGACAGTGATGAGAGTGTTGTGACCGTGCTGCAGTCCAGCGTGTTCATGTACAGTGTGGACAGTGATGAGAGTGAGTGACCGTGCTGCAGTCCAGCGTGTTCATGTACAGTGTGGACAGTGATGAGAGTGAGTGACCGTGCTGCAGTCCAGCGTGTTCATGTACAGTGTGGACAGTGATGAGAGTGAGTGACCGTGCTGCAGTCCAGCGTGTTCATGTACAGTGTGGACAGTGATGAGAGTGTTGTGACCGTGCTGCAGTCCAGCGTGTTCATGTACAGTGTGGACAGTGATGAGAGTGAGTGACCGTGCTGCAGTCCAGCGTGTTCATGTACAGTGTGGACAGTGATGAGAGTGTTGTGACCGTGCTGCAGTCCAGCGTGTTCATGTACAGTGTGGACAGTGATGAGAGTGTTGTGACCGTGCTGCAGTCCAGCGTGTTCATGTACAGTGTGGACAGTGATGAGAGTGTTGTGACCGTGCTGCAGTCCAGCGTGTTCATGTACAGTGTGGACAGTGATGAGAGTGAGTGACCGTGCTGCAGTCCAGCGTGTTCATGTACAGTGTGGACAGTGATGAGAGTGAGTGACCGTGCTGCAGTCCAGCGTGTTCATGTACAGTGTGGACAGTGATGAGAGTGAGTGACCGTGCTGCAGTCCAGCGTGTTCATGTACAGTGTGGACAGTGATGAGAGTGTTGTGACCGTGCTGCAGTCCAGCGTGTTCATGTACAGTGTGGACAGTGATGAGAGTGAGTGACCGTGCTGCAGTCCAGCGTGTTCATGTACAGTGTGGACAGTGATGAGAGTGTTGTGACCGTGCTGCAGTCCAGCGTGTTCATGTACAGTGTGGACAGTGATGAGAGTGTTGTGACCGTGCTGCAGTCCAGCGTGTTCATGTACAGTGTGGACAGTGATGAGAGTGTTGTGACCGTGCTACAGTCCAGCGTGCTCATGTACAGTGTGGACAGTGATGAGAGTGAGTGACCGTGCTGCAGTCCAGCGTGTTCATGTACAGTGTGGACAGTGATGAGAGTGTTGTGACCGTGCTGCAGTCCAGCGTGTTCATGTACAGTGTGGACAGTGATGAGAGTGTTGTGACCGTGCTGCAGTCCAGCGTGTTCATGTACAGTGTGGACAGTGATGAGAGTGTTGTGACCGTGCTGCAGTCCAGCGTGTTCATGTACAGTGTGGACAGTGATGAGAGTGTTGTGACCGTGCTGCAGTCCAGCGTGTTCATGTACAGTGTGGACAGTGATGAGAGTGTTGTGACCGTGCTGCAGTCCAGCGTGTTCATGTACAGTGTGGACAGTGATGAGAGTGTTGTGACCGTGCTGCAGTCCAGCGTGTTCATGTACAGTGTGGACAGTGATGAGAGTGTTGTGACCGTGCTGCAGTCCAGCGTGTTCATGTACAGTGTGGACAGTGATGAGAGTGTTGTGACCGTGCTGCAGTCCAGCGTGTTCATGTACAGTGTGGACAGTGATGAGAGTGTTGTGACCGTGCTGCAGTCCAGCGTGTTCATGTACAGTGTGGACAGTGATGAGAGTGTTGTGACCGTGCTGCAGTCCAGCGTGTTCATGTACAGTGTGGACAGTGATGAGAGTGTTGTGACCGTGCTGCAGTCCAGCGTGTTCATGTACAGTGTGGACAGTGTGTTTACGACACAAACATATTCAGGATACAATTATATCATCAATATGAGCTTAAAGTGAATACTCCCAGCTGTAATCTGAGAGTATTCACAGCAAGTTTAGGAATTACACTTCTTTAATATGTAGCTGCCTCTTTTTAAAGGGACCAAAAGTAATTGGCTATTGACCCAGACGGCTGTAAAAAACACACAAACGAGGCTCTTCCCTCGATGACCTGACACACTGCAGCACTTTGAAGGTCTGGAGTTGATTCCAGGTGAAGCGTTTGCATTTGGACAACATGTGGTCAAAGGAGCTCTGGAAAAGAAGAATGTTTGGTACATTCTGAGAAAGAAAGAGTGACTGTGAACTCCCCAAAGCCTCATTAACACACACAGTCCCGACAAACACACACATAATAATATCATTATGTTTGCTCTCAGCTCAGTCTGAGCGGGTGAACCATGAGAAATATTTTTACAAACTGATCAAACGTTGGGTATTTTGGTCTAATGGGGGTCTCTCTGGCCCTTTGGAGTCAGTGATGGGGTTTGTCAGGAGGTTCTTCCTCCACTGCTGTTTCATATCTGGATGACGTGTGCAACCTAACCCATGTGTCACTGGTGACTGTATATCATCATCTGCACACAGATGATTCGGTTGTTTTCGGTCCTTCAACAGCTTCTAAATGTCTGCTCACAATATGGCATAAACAATTATAAAATATAATGCTTCAAAATGTACAAACAAAAGAGTTTCCCTGTGTGCTCTACGTGTCACTGATGAGGTCAAATGCCTCAGCTACATCACCACAGTAACAGATGATTAGGACATGCAGCAGCTTTGTAAATTATATGGTAAATCAAATATGCTGGTACGTAAGTATAACTTGCTCAAAGATAACCTTGTATTTAAATCTTACTGTTCTCCTGTGTGCAGAAGTGCCAGTCAGGTGTGTGTAACCTCTGGGGTCTGCTCCTGTGGTGCCAGTTAAGGGCCCTGGGGCATCTCCTCAGCAGCAGTGGTCACTGCAGTGCAGCGCCCGAGGACCAGACCCGATCTTAAGTTCCGCTTGGTCAGGACCACATTTG
>NW_027315723.1:49458990-49518990 GCF_026437365.1 Eucyclogobius newberryi
TCCTAAGATAGCATTTTCTTTTGTTCTAAATTATAACATTATGACACGCAATACATAGTCATACTAAAAATATTATTAACATGCTCAAAATGTATGTATAGCTTGTATCTGCTCACTACAAATGACAATAGAACCACTAAGAGTGTTATTATAAAACAGCATGCTGCCAATGATATCTTAAAGGTTGAATCTTGGCTAAAATGATCCTAACGATGAGCCCAGACTGGAGAGTTCACCAACAAAGCTAATATAGCCTGTAAATGCAAACTATCAAGAGCAATAATGCCTGACTATTTGGAAAGGCATTGAGCAATCTCCTTTGTCTTTTTCAGTGCCTTCTCCAAGTGCCTTAAGGCTTGACACTTCCTCATCCCTGGGAGCTGTACAGGAAGTCGTTGCCATAAAAGATTACTGCCCCAGCAGCTTCACCACACTGAAGTTCTGCAAAGGTGACCGGCTGTTCGTGCTGGACACTTCAGGCGGGGAGTGGTGGTACGCCCACAACAACACAGAAATGGGCTACATCCCGGCAACCTATGTACAGCCTATTCACTTCCGGAGTTCGACCCTCAGCGACAGCGGCATGATTGATGGCTTCGGAGAGGACAATGATGAGGGGTTGAAGGAGTTTGGGGAGTGGACCAATGGTATAACCCTTAAACCTGCAGCTATTTGCAGTCCTTTCTCCATAAATCCCTTCAAGAGTCAGTTGGATCAAAACGGCAAAGGAAAAAGGAACTCAACCGACCTTATTCTATTCGAGAACCCTCCATCAACCATTTCTAATTTTAACACCAGCACAATTCCGAATGGATTCAACCACTGCCACTACACCAGCACCCCTGTCACGAGTCCAAGCCAAGAAATTACTCTAGATTTAAACAGGGAGAACCCTTTTTTGCGGAGTAAGCGTTCCCACAGTCTTTCAGAACTTTCCGTCTTGCAAGCACAGTCCAATCCATCGCTGACATCTTCCGGATTCTTCACTGGTCTCAAAGCACCTTTACCAGAACAGTTTCAGAGCCGGGAGGACTTCAGGGCTGCTTGGTTGAACCATCGGAAACTTGCCAGGTCTTGCCACAACCTTGATTCTTTGGGTCAAAGTCCTGGTTGGGGTCAAACGCAACCTGTAGAAACCAATATTGTGTGCAGGCTTGATAGTAACGGCGGGGTTGTTCAACTTCCAGACACCAATATCAGTGTTCACATTCCTGAAGGTCACATAAGTTCCGGAGAATACCAGCAGATTTCCATGAAGGCCTTGCTTGATCCACCCTTGGAGCTGAACGGGGACCACTGCTCTACCGTCAGTCCCGTGGTGGAGCTCAAACTTAGCAACATGGAGATTAAGTCATTTGTCACTCTAGAGATTAAAATAGCAGCTTCTATTAAGAAGAGCAGCAATCACGAGGCAAAGGTGGTTTGTGTCAGGAGCGACTGCAAGGAAGGGCCTTATACACCAATTCCCAACGCTTACATCTACAATGACACCGTCCAGGTCCAACTAGACAGTCTGGAACCTTGCATGTATGTAGCAGTGGTGGTCCGATCGATAACTATGAGACCAAATTCAACCGTTTGGGACCATGTGCAAAGGAAGATGACTCTAGGATTGTATGGACCTAAACACATCCATCCAACTTTTAGGATCGTAGTAGCAATGTTCGGGCACGACTGCATACCTAAGAACTTGCTGGTGAATCAGGTTGGTCGCCAGGCGTGCTCTTCCCCACCTGTCTCCCTGCAGCTTTGGGGTCGGCATCAATTTGTTCTTGGATACCCCCAGGACCTTAAGGTAGGACTGTACTCTAACATGTCCAACTACCAAGTGAAGTCGGCGGAGGGGCCGGGCATCATCCAAGGGTTCCAGGTCAAACTTGGGAAGGTAAACCGCCTTCTCTACAGGATCGCTGCTCTCGATCGTAGCAGTATTTTTGACTTCACCCTTAGAGTACAGGTCAAGGATGCTCTGGACTGTATCCTTACCCAGTTTTGTGTCCAAACTCCGCAACCGCCGCCTACAACTACATCAAGAAACACTGCCGCTAGGAGATTCCTGAAGAAGAGCGAGGTAGATAAAATTGTTCTTTCACCTCTAGCTGTTACATCCAAGTTCCCCAAATTCCAAGATCGCTGTATTACCAACTTAAAATTTGGCAAATTAATAAAGACGGTTGTCAGGCAGCACAAGAGCACCTACTTATTGGAATACAAAAAGGGGGACATTGTTGCGTTACTTAGTGAGGAGAAAATCAAGCTAAGAGGACACATGCGCACGAAGGAATGGTATATCGGATATTATCAAGGAAAGATGGGTCTTGTTCACGCGAAGAATGTCCTCGTTCTTGGGAAAGTCAAGCCTATTCCCTGGACTGGCCCTGACCTAACCACAACACTGTTGCTAGAGCAAATCCTGAAGCCTTGCAAGTTCCTGACCTACATTTACGCTTCAGTCAGGACAGTTTTGATGGAGAATGTTGCCAACTGGAAGGCCTTTGCGGATGCGCTGGGATATGGAAACCTACCACTGCAGTATTTTTGCCGGACCGAATTGGACAGCGAGCCAGAGAAGGTGGCATCTGTTCTGGAGAAGCTAAAAGAGGATTGTACCAACATGGATAACAAGGAGAGGAAGTGCTTCCAGAAGGAGCTCATGATGGTGAGTCCAACTATTCCTTTAGAACGCTTTCATTTACGTCATGACATGGGCTGGGTGCAAGTGTGATAACAGATTTAATGTATATTGGTATTGAAAGAAAAAGTGGATCGAAAACTGGTCAAGGAAAAAAAAAAGGAGCAAGAAAAATATTTGTATTACACGTTTTGATGTCTGGGGGTCCAGGGAGAGCACAATAGAACGTTACTGGGCTGTGTCATGTCCAATTAGTGATTTGAGTGGAATTACAGAAATATGTTATTGTTAAAAATATATATTTCAAGAACTGTTTTGGGGGGGGAAAGGTACACAGCTCTACACATGGCATAAAGACACATAAAGTGACACAAATGCCTCACACGGTTATAACTGGTTAAATCCAAATGATAAATGACGTTACATTTAGACCTTTGTGAGAGCCAGAGAGTCTTCAATCAATCCAGAAATACACTGAGAATGCATTAGCCCGGCTTTAGCCTTGGGGGGCTCACAGTGTGAACCGCACCACAAGAGTCTCACGTGGGAGAAAAGCCGAGCCGGGATATTGAATACCAGAGTAAAAGCTGGAGAAGCCCCGTGCGGCTCTCTTTCCATTAGACTTCCCTGAGGACACCAGACTTTATGAGTTCTTTATCCTGGCAGAGCTCCTGGACATGTGAGAACCCCCAAAGCTTTACAGTCTGGTGAGCTTCACGTCTTCAGAAAGTGACCCAGGCATTACCAAACGTAAGAAGCACAATTATGTAAGAGTTTTTATACTTATACTCTACATCCAGGGCTGTCTAATCCAAAGACTTGGGAGATATTCATTCATCTTCAGGTCCATTTTATGACTCTTTGTCCTGTGAAACAAAAAACAGCTTGGAGAGAATTAAACTATATATTTTTTTACAATAGCTGTTTTTAGTTCAAATATTCAGTATGAAGTAAGTAAGCATATTAATGGTGTTTAATGGTGCGATCCCTCTTCAGGAAGGTGTTGAGCGCATGTCTCTCCCTCAGAGTGAGTTGGTAGAAGCCTTTGAAGTGTGTTCCCATGTGAAAGGTGAGCTGACCCGGGGAGACGGGGCTGGACGGGGCTGGACGGGGCTGGACGCCTGCAGGCACCCGACACCGCCCTGCTGGAGGTTCTAAAGCTGTGGCTCAGGTTTCCACAGTGGACACATGAGTCAGTGCTGTGAGGGAGGGGCACTCACTTCAATAACACACGGGAGACAGACCCTAAACTATGGGAAATACACATTTGCGTTTGGGGTTTTTGAGTGTAGAATGACAGCGCAGGGGGGAGAGCGGGTAAGGCATGGAGCAAACGATAGTGTTGCTTTTCACAACTTCAAGGACACAATGTGAACGGAAACAAGAAGTTCTCAAATTGTGTTCTGTTCTTTTCGAACTTTGACTTTGAATCCATTTTGTTTGAATGAGTGGTATTATTGGCTGTCACAGTTTTGACATTAGCCCCAGGGCACGTGTGGCAGGAGCAGGATTTGGACAGAAATGGGAACTGTTAATGTACAATTCATGGAACAGCCTTAAATAACAGTTCATTTATTTGTCTCTATTATGTGTGTTTCTGTGTTTGTGTGTGTGTGTGTGTGTTTGTGTATGTGTGTGTGTGTGTGTGTTTGTGTATGTGTGTGTGTGTGTGTTTGTGTATGTGTGTGTGTTTGTGTATGTGTGTGTGTGTGTGTGTTTGTGTATGTGTGTGTGTGTGTGTTTGTGTATGTGTGTGTGTTTGTTTGTTTGTGTGTGTGAGTGTGTGAGTGTGTGTTTGTGTGTGTTACAGTGGCATCAGTTGTGTCTCCAGTGCGTCTGTCCCCTTGTCCCCTGTTGTTCCGTGTGAATAGGGGCTTGTGAGAGAGGCGGCCCCTCAGTCAGCTCCGGCTGCACACGGCACCTACAGCCCCCCAGGATGCTATTGTAGCATCGAGTATTTGGGTCTCATTAGTACATGTACACATACATCAGTACATGTACACATACATCAGTACATGTACACAGTACATGTACACATACATCAGTACATGTACACGTCAGTACTGTGTTCTGCGACAGAGCGAACAGAAGCCATGACCCTCGGCCCTCACAGCCGGGCTGCAGCTGAGCTCTATAGTTAAGTGACCCTTGACCCTGGCTGAGGTCAGAGAGTGTTTGTGAAAGGAAGTTATGTGTGTGTCATCCGCAGACCAGGAGAGGAACAGCACTTCACACAAATATATCAGAGTGTTTTGTGCCGTAGATAAGATAAACCTGTGGTTCTGATCCGGCTGAAACTCAAGGACAAACAGTTCTGGAATATTCAGCAGAAAAACTTCACCTCGTCACGACTCGAGTTAAAGATTCATTAATGACTCTGAGAACGACGGATCAAATAAACATGAGCGATTGTAACGGAGCAGGTCGTGTTGCACCCGTCCCGCCACACAACAACCCACACACCCGTCCCGCCACACAACAACCCACGCACCCGTCCCGCCACACAACAACCCACGCACCCGTCCCGCCACACAACAACCCACGCACCCGTCCCGCCACACAACAACCCACGCACCCGTCCCGCTACACAACAACCCACGCACCCGTCCCTTCACACAACAACCCACACACCCGTCCCGCCACACAACAACCCACGCACCCGTCTTGCTACACAACAACCCACGCACCCGTCCCATCACACAACAACCCACGCACCCGTCCTGCTACACAACAACCCACGCACCCGTCCCATCACACAACAACCCACGCACCCGTCCTGCTACACAACAACCCACGCACCTGTCACACAACAACCCACGCACCCGTCCCGCTACACAACAACCCACGCACCCGTCACACAACAGCCCGCGCACCCGTCCCGCTACACAACAACCCACACACCCGTCCTGCTACACAACAACCCACACACCTGTCCTGCTATACAACTACACAACAACCCACGCACCCGTCCCATCACACAACAACCCACGCACCCGTCCTGGTACACAACAACCCACGCACCCGTCCTGGTACACAACAACCCACGCACCCGTCCCGCTACACAACAACCCACGCACCCGTCCCATCACACAACAACCCACGCACCCGTCCTGCTACACAACAACCCACGCACCCGTCCTGCTACACAACAACCCACGCACCCGTCCCATCACACAACAACCCACGCACCCGTCCTGCTACACAACAACCCACGCACCCGTCCTGCTACACAACAACCCACGCACCCGTCCTGCTACACAACAACCCACGCACCCGTCCCATCACGCAACAACCCACGCACCCGTCCCGCTACACAACAACCCACGCACCCGTCCCATCACACAACAACCCACGCACCCGTCCTGCTACACAACAACCCACGCACCCGTCCTGCTACACAACAACCCACGCACCCGTCCCATCACACAACAACCCACGCACCCGTCCTGCTACACAACAACCCACGCACCCGTCCCATCACACAACAACCCACGCACCCGTCCCATCACGCAACAACCCACGCACCCGTCC
The DNA here is from genome assembly GCF_026437365.1 of Eucyclogobius newberryi. Lineage (NCBI taxonomy): Eukaryota > Metazoa > Chordata > Actinopteri > Gobiiformes > Gobiidae > Eucyclogobius > Eucyclogobius newberryi. Next base: position 49,465,154 of record NW_027315723.1, read on the forward strand.
CGCTACACAACAACCCACACACCCGTCCCGCTACACAACAACCCACGCACCCGTCCTGCTATACAACAACCCACGCACCCGTCCCATCACGCAACAACCCACGCACCCGTCCCGCTACACAACAACCCACACACCCGTCCCGCCACACAACAACCCACGCACCCGTCCCGCTACACAACAACCCACGCACCCGTCCCGCTACACAACAACCCACGCACCCGTCCCGCTACACAACAACCCACGCACCCGTCCCGCTACACAACAACCCACACACCCGTCCCGCTACACAACAACCCACGCACCCGTCCTGCTACACAACAACCCACACACCCGTCCCGCCACACAACAACCCACGCTCCTGTCCCGCCACACAAGAACCCACGCACCCGTCCCATCACGCAAAAACCCACGCTCCTGTCCCGCCACACAACAACCCACGCACCCGTCCCGCCACACAACAACCCACGCACCCGTCCCGCTGCACAACAACCCACGCACCCGTCCCTTCACACAACAACCCACACACCCGTCCCGCCACACAACAACCCACGCACCTGTCCTGCTACACAACAACCCACGCACCCGTCCTGCTACAGAACAACCCACGCACCCGTCACACAACAACCCACGCACCCGTCCCGCTACACACGCACCCGTCCCGCTACACAACAACCCACGCACCCGTCACACAACAGCCCGCGCACCCGTCCCGCTACACAACAACCCACGCACCCGTCCCATCACACAACAACCCACGCACCCGTCCCACTACAAAACAACCCACGCACCCGTCCCATCACACAACAACCCACGCACCCGTCCTGCTACACAACAACCCACGCACCCGTCCCGCTACACACGCACCCGTCCCGCTACACAACAACCCACGCACCCGTCACACAACAGCCCGCGCACCCGTCCCGCTACACAACAACCCACGCACCCGTCCTGCTATACAACAACCCACGCACCCGTCCCATCACGCAACAACCCACGCACCCGTCCCGCTACACAACAACCCACACACCCGTCCCGCCACACAACAACCCACGCACCCGTCCCGCTACACAACAACCCACGCACCCGTCCCGCTACACAACAACCCACGCACCCGTCCCGCTACACAACAACCCACGCACCCGTCCCGCTACACAACAACCCACACACCCGTCCCGCTACACAACAACCCACGCACCCGTCCTGCTACACAACAACCCACACACCCGTCCCGCCACACAACAACCCACGCTCCTGTCCCGCCACACAAGAACCCACGCACCCGTCCCATCACGCAAAAACCCACGCTCCTGTCCCGCCACACAACAACCCACGCACCCGTCCCGCCACACAACAACCCACGCACCCGTCCCGCTACACAACAACCCACGCACCCGTCCCTTCACACAACAACCCACACACCCGTCCCGCCACACAACAACCCACGCACCTGTCCTGCTACACAACAACCCACGCACCCGTCCTGCTACAGAACAACCCACGCACCCGTCACACAACAACCCACGCACCCGTCCCGCTACACACGCACCCGTCCCGCTACACAACAACCCACGCACCCGTCACACAACAGCCCGCGCACCCGTCCCGCTACACAACAACCCACGCACCCGTCCCATCACACAACAACCCACGCACCCGTCCCACTACAAAACAACCCACGCACCCGTCCCATCACACAACAACCCACGCACCCGTCCTGCTACACAACAACCCACGCACCCGTCCCGCTACACACGCACCCGTCCCGCTACACAACAACCCACGCACCCGTCACACAACAACCCACGCACCCGTCCCATCACACAACAACCCACGCACCCGTCCCACTACAAAACAACCCACGCACCCGTCCCATCACACAACAACCCACGCACCCGTCCTGCTACACAACAACCCACGCACCCGTCCTGCTACACAACAACCCACGCACCCGTCCCATCACACAACAACCCACGCACCCGTCCTGCTACACAACAACCCACGCACCCGTCCCATCACACAACAACCCACGCACCCGTCCCATCACACAACAACCCACGCACCCGTCCCATCACACAACAACCCAAGCACCCGTCCTGCTACACAACAACCCACGCACCCGTCCCATCACACAACAACCCACGCACCCGTCCCGCTACACAACAACCCACGCACCCGTCCCGCTACACAACAACCCACGCACCCGTCCCATCACACAACAACCCACGCACCCGTCCCGCTACACAACAACCCACGCACCCGTCCCGCTACACAACAACCCACGCACCCGTCCCGTCACACAACAACCCACGCACCCGTCCCGCTACACAACAACCCACGCACCCGTCCCGCCACACAACAACCCACGCACCCGTCCCGTCACACAACAACCCACGCACCCGTCCCGCTACACAACAACCCACGCACCCGTCCCGCCACACAACAACCCACGCACCCGTCCCGTCACACAACAACCCACGCACCCGTCCCATCACACAACAACCCACGCACCCGTCCCGCCACACAACAACCCACGCACCCGTCCCGCTACACAACAACCCACGCACCCGTCCCTTCACACAACAACCCACACACCCGTCCCGCCACACAACAACCCACGCACCTGTCCTGCTACACAACAACCCACGCACCCGTCCTGCTACAGAACAACCCACGCACCCGTCACACAACAACCCACGCACCCGTCCCGCTACACACGCACCCGTCCCGCTACACAACAACCCACGCACCCGTCACACAACAGCCCGCGCACCCGTCCCGCTACACAACAACCCACGCACCCGTCCCATCACACAACAACCCACGCACCCGTCCCACTACAAAACAACCCACGCACCCGTCCCATCACACAACAACCCACGCACCCGTCCTGCTACACAACAACCCACGCACCCGTCCCGCTACACACGCACCCGTCCCGCTACACAACAACCCACGCACCCGTCACACAACAACCCACGCACCCGTCCCATCACACAACAACCCACGCACCCGTCCCACTACAAAACAACCCACGCACCCGTCCCATCACACAACAACCCACGCACCCGTCCTGCTACACAACAACCCACGCACCCGTCCTGCTACACAACAACCCACGCACCCGTCCCATCACACAACAACCCACGCACCCGTCCTGCTACACAACAACCCACGCACCCGTCCCATCACACAACAACCCACGCACCCGTCCCATCACACAACAACCCACGCACCCGTCCCATCACACAACAACCCAAGCACCCGTCCTGCTACACAACAACCCACGCACCCGTCCCATCACACAACAACCCACGCACCCGTCCCGCTACACAACAACCCACGCACCCGTCCCGCTACACAACAACCCACGCACCCGTCCCATCACACAACAACCCACGCACCCGTCCCGCTACACAACAACCCACGCACCCGTCCCGCTACACAACAACCCACGCACCCGTCCCGTCACACAACAACCCACGCACCCGTCCCGCTACACAACAACCCACGCACCCGTCCCGCCACACAACAACCCACGCACCCGTCCCGTCACACAACAACCCACGCACCCGTCCCGCTACACAACAACCCACGCACCCGTCCCGCCACACAACAACCCACGCACCCGTCCCGTCACACAACAACCCACGCACCCGTCCCATCACACAACAACCCACGCACCCGTCCCGTCACACAACAACCCACGCACCCGTCCCGCTACACAACAACCCACGCACCCGTCCCGCCACACAACAACCCACGCACCCGTCCCACCACACAACAACCCACGCACCCGTCCCGTCACACAACAACCCACGCACCCGTCCCGTCACACAACAACCCACGCACCCGTTCCATCACACAACAACCCACGTGCCCGTCCCATCACACATTCATGTTCCTGTTGTGTTGTGGAGCGCTAATGTTGGCCTCGCCCGCTGTAGGCCCTGTTGAAGATGGACTGCCAAGGCGTGGTTGCCAGGTTGGTGCTGGACTTCGTGTTGCTGACCACGGCGGTGGAGGTGGCGTGCCGCTGGAGGGAGCTGGCGGACAAACTGGCCCGAGTGTCCCGACAGCAGATGGACGCGTACGAGGCTCCACACCGGGACAAAAACGGGCTGCTGGACAAAGAGGTGGGCTGTAGAAAAACCATGGTTTATTGGGGTGATTTTGATTTGTTTCATTGGATAAATATCAAGCTAAAACCAGTGGAACGGGGTTAAAATCACTTATAATCATTTGTTTTTTTGACTTAATTGGCAGATAATTTATCTTGAAATCAGTTTAGAAGCCAGACAGAACTGTGACCGTCTCCAGTGGGCAGTTTGGGGTCATTTGCGGGGTCATTTCTAACATTTGTGCGTGTGTGGTTATTCTCAGTCCATGTGGAAACCGGCGTACGACTTCCTGCTGACGTGGGCGGCGCAGATCGGGGACAGTTACAGAGACGTGATCCAGGAGCTCCACACGGGACTGGACCGCATGAGGAACCCCATCACCCGCAAATGGAGACACCTGACCGGGACAATCATCCTGGTCAACTGCCTGGACACGCTCCGGAGCAGCGCGTTCTGTCCCAGCGGCTACGGGGACCACGCCATTTAAACATGTTTAGTCCTGACTCTGGCACCAGCAGGAGGCCGGTCCATGTTTAGTTCTGACTCTGGCACCAGCAGGAGGCCGGTCCATGTTCAGTCCTGACTCTGGCACCAGCAGAAGGCCGGTCCATGTTCAGTCCTGACTCTGGCACCAGCAGGAGGCCGGTCCATGTTTAGTTCTGACTCTGGCACCAGCAGGAGGCCGGTCCATGTTCAGTCCTGACTCTGGCACCAGCAGAAGGCCGGTCCATGTTCAGTCCTGACTCTGGCACCAGCAGGAGGCCGGTCCATGTTTAGTCCTGACTCTGGCACCAGCAGGAGGCCGGTCCATGTTTAGTCCTGACTCTGGCACCAGCAGGAGGCCGGTCCATGTTTAGTCCTGACTCTGGCACCAGCAGGAGGCCGGTCCATGTTTAGTCCTGACTCTGGCACCAGCAGGAGGCCGGTCCATGTTTAGTCCTGACTCTGGCACCAGCAGGAGGTAGAATGTGTGTATTTTAAAGTATTCTTCTAACCCTTGTACTGTGCCTTGTCATTTCTTGAGTAAAACATAAGTTGTTAACAACAAAGATCATTTGTGCTCGTATAAAACAGTTGCTAAACGGGGGATTGTCAGTATTATACTTTGTGAATATGATGCACTTAAGTTTCAGGTGCAGAAAAATATTTGTGTTGGTCATTTTAAATAAATATTCAAGACCTTGTGGTAAACCATGTAAAGTATTATGAAAAACAAACATTTAGTTTTATGATGGTTTATATAAAAAAACATATTTGTGTATTTATGACATTCATTTTTAATAAATCTGTACCTGAGAAAACTGTTATTATGAATGTGAAAGTGTGGGATCGGCGCCCCCTGGTGTGGAGCTTTTAGAGGTGACGAGTGAAACTGCATTCCAGCAAAACGTCACTGCACACGGTCCACAGGGGCCCTCCGCGTCCGCAGGGGCCCTCTGTGGCCCTCCGCGTCCACAGGGGCCCTCCGCGTCCGGGACACGGGTTAGACCAGGACAGGACAGACTATAAACGTGTAGGAAAAGGTGAGTGGCGGAAGGATTTACTGTGTAAAAAGAGGGAATATGGAGGAGAGGGGGGGTGAAAAGAGGAGAGGAAAGGAGAGGGGAAAGAAGAGGAAAGGAGTGAGAAAAGGAGTGAGGGGGTGAGAGGGAAGGAGAGAGGAAAGGAGAGATGAAAAGAGTGAGGAAAGGAGAGAGGAAGGAGAGATGAAAAGAGTGAGGAAAGAATTGAGGAAAGGAGAGAGGGAAGGAGTGAGGAAAGGCGCTCAGGTGTAGTTCTCAGCATGGCCTGTAGGGGCTCAGGTGTAGTTTTCAGCATGGCCTGTAGGGGCTCAGGTGTAGTTCTCAGCATGGCCTGTAGGGGCTCAGGTGTAGTTCTCAGCATGGCCTGTAGGGGATCAGGTGTAGTTCTCAGCATGGCCTGTAGGGGCTCAGGTGTAGTTCTCAGCATGGCCTGTAGGGGCTCAGGTGTAGTTCTCAGCATGGCCTGTAGGGGCTCAGGTGTAGTTCTCAGCATGGCCTGTAGGGGGCTTAGGTGTAGTTCTCAGCATGGCCTGTAGGGGGCTTAGGTGTAGTTCTCAGCATGGCCTGTAGGGGCTCAGGTGTAGTTCTCAGCATGGCCTGTAGGGGCTCAGGTGTAGTTCTCAGCATGGCCTGTAGGGGCTCAGGTGTAGTTCTCAGCATGGCCTGTAGGGGCTCAGGTGTAGTTCTCAGCATGGCCTGTAGGGGGCTTAGGTGTAGTTCTCAGCATGGCCTGTAGGGGGCTTAGGTGTAATTCTCAGCATGGCCTGTAGGGGCTCAGGTGTAGTTCTCAGCATTGCCTGTAGGGGCTCAGGTGTAGTTCTCAGCATGGCCTGTAGGGGCTCAGGTGTAGTTCTCAGCATGGCCTGTAGGGGCTCAGGTGTAGTTCTCAGCATGGCCTGTAGGGGCTCAGGTGTAGTTTTCAGCATGGCCTGTAGGGGCTCAGGTGTAGTTCTCAGCATGGCCTGTAGGGGCTCAGGTGTAGTTCTCAGCATGGCCTGTAGGGGCTCAGGTGTAGTTCTCAGCATGGCCTGTAGGGGACTTAGGTGTAGTTCTCAGCATGGCCTGTAGGGGCTCAGGTGTAGTTCTCAGCATGGCCTGTAGGGGCTCAGGTGTAGTTCTCAGCATGGCCTGTAGGGGCTCAGGTGTAGTTCTCAGCATGGCCTGTAGGGGGCTTAGGTGTAGTTCTCAGCATGGCCTGTAGGGGGCTTAGGTGTAGTTCTCAGCATGGCCTGTAGGGGCTCAGGTGTAGTTCTCAGCATGGCCTGTAGGGGACTTAGGTGTAGTTCTCAGCATGGCCTGTAGGGGCTCAGGTGTAGTTCTCAGCATGGCCTGTAGGGGCTCAGGTGTAGTTCTCAGCATGGCCTGTAGGGGCTCAGGTGTAGTTCTCAGCATGGCCTGTAGGGGGCTTAGGTGTAGTTCTCAGCATGGCCTGTAGGGGGCTTAGGTGTAGTTCTCAGCATGGCCTGTAGGGGCTCAGGTGTAGTTCTCAGCATGGCCTGTAGGGGGCTTAGGTGTAGTTCTAAGCATGGCCTGTAGGGGCTCAGGTGTAGTTCTCAGCATGGCCTGTAGGGGCTCAGGTGTAGTTCTCAGCATGGCCTGTAGGGGCTCAGGTGTAGTTCTCAGCATGGCCTGTAGGGGCTTAGGTGTAGTTCTCAGCATGGCCTGTAGGGGGCTTAGGTGTAGTTCTCAGCATGGCCTGTAGGGGGCTTAGGTGTAGTTCTCAGAATGGCCTGTAGGGGGCTTAGGTGTAGTTCTAAGCATGGCCTGTAGGGGCTCAGGTGTAGTTTTAAGCATGGCCTGTAGGGGGCTCAGGTGTAGTTTTAAGCATGGCCTGTAGGGGGCTCAGGTGTAGTTTTAAGCATGGCCTGTAGGGGGCTCAGAGGCAGTGATGTAACAATGTCTCCCCACTGAGCAAAGATTAAGTTCAAACACGAGGTCTCACTCCTGCTTACTTTAGTTGCACGCTGCATCTTGCGGCAGTAATTTAAGGATCTGAATCAGTTTGACTTCATCTATTATCATATTTAAACCCTCACCATTTCACTACAGGGTTATTATTATTATCATTATTATTATTAGTTTTTATTTTTAGAAACAGACAACGAATCATCTTAGCCATGGTAAATTATAATAAATTAGTTTAAGACAAATGTATTACATTAAAGAATATATCATATCAGCTATATTGTGCATATTCATCACAACATTTCAACAAAGGGCTTTAAAATGCACATTTTGGCTGGAAAAAGAGTCTCAAACCCTCATCACGATCCCCCCAGACCTTCAGAGTGACACCTCCTCCTCCTTAAGCCCATCTGCGCACACACACCCAGCCTCAGCATCACTGTCCTCCTGGTTCCTCCTGGTTCCTCCTGGTTCCTCCTGGTTCCTCCTGGTTCCTCCTGGTTCCTCCTGGTTCCTCCTGGGTTCTCCTGGGTTCTCCTGACCAGAGCGTGCGCCAGGATGGACCCTCCCTGCCGCTGACCACCGGGCACCATCACAACACCGGACCCGCCTTGGAGCTCACATTCCGGGGAGTCGTTATGTCGCCATGCCGCCGTCACTGCTGGAACCCTTCGTGCGCGCGCTGCTGCTGCTGCTGTTCTGGGGCCCGGGGGGTCCGGGGGGTCTCGGGGCCTCTGACACGGACACGGAGCCATCCTCTCCCGCCGGGGACAATGAGCTCTCCGCGGCCGGGACTGAAGCTGCGTCTGCGGGTAAGGTTTGTGGCGCTCGTGGCCGCGGGGCCGGGAGGCTCTTTGTTTGGGGCCCGTGATGGAGGGGCCAGCTCTGACTCACGAGGCGCAGATGTGATGTCATAAGATCATAATAAATCATCATTAATGTGCAATTAAAGGTAAGGGACAAAGGATGAGGGATGGGGGTTCAAGAGCAGCCACGTGACGCAGGCTGCTGGGAAAACTCTTATCTGTTTTGTTTTAGGAGCTAAAGGGCTAATGGAGGTTAGGACAAATATGATATTATTAAATAACACAGGATGACATAATACGATCTATTCAACAAATCTGCTCAAATATATTTCTAAATCGTTTTCATGATTGATTTTTCTCTTTTATTGTGAGGACTTATGCAAAAAACAACAACAATAAAATTGCATTATTCTTTTACCAAAGCCAAACAATGAACAGGTTATACCCGCTACGAAGGAAAGAAATGAACACAAATGTTTAAATTCTTTATATAATTCAGACAGTTTAATATAAGACTCATTAGGTCCACATCATATTTGTACAGCTCCAACTGAAATGGTGTTTTGTCCTGGGACAGAAGAGGATGGATGTGTCTGAGGAGGACGGCAGGGGGGTTCTTTGTATCACTAATAAACACGTAGCATTAGCCTGATGCTACCTCCACATGTTATTGTGCTGACTGTGAGTTTTAGCTCTCAGCAGAGGTCAGAGGTCATGAGCCGAGCTGTCCACCATGTGTCATAAATGTGCTTCATTTTAACACAGCTCCAAACTCCACCAATTCCTCCTGTGGTCAGCTTCCATCAGGCTGTGAGTGATTGACAGGAGGATTCAAAAGCAGCAGTTTAACTTCTAAAGTCACTACGAAGCAGAACATAAGTGAAATTATGACATAAGTGAAATTATGACCTTATAGAGTCTGAGAAATTGGTACATGAACTTTTTGTCATATCGTCCATAATGAAAGTGTCAAATCACGTTCTGAGGCGTATGATATTACATCATATATTAATAATAGTTTGTCTCCTCCACTCAAGAATTGAGCTTTCATGAATGATTCAAAGCTTTAAAGCCCAGAGGAGTTGACAGGGGCAGAGACAGGGACAGACCCTTGTGTCATTTGGATTTGGTTTGGACCGACATCTCTGAGGTCGAGACTCATGTTTTCATCCTGAGGAAAGGCTGCACTGCTTCATCTATACATCATCTATACATCATCTATATATCATCTATACATCATCTATACATCATCTATATATCATCTATATATCATCTATACATCATCTATATATCATCTATACATCATCTATACATCATCTATACATCATCTATATATCATCTATATATCATCTATACATCATCTATATATCATCTATACATCATCTATATATCATCTATATATCATCTATACATCATCTATACATCATCTATACATCATCTATACATCATCTATATATCATCTATACATCATCTATATATCATCTATACATCATCTATATATCATCTATATATCATCTATATATCATCTATATATCATCTATACATCATCTATACATCATCTATACATCATCTATACATCATCTATATATCATCTATACATCATCTATATATCATCTATATATCATCTATATATCATCTATATATCATCTATACATCATCTATACATCATCTATACATCATCTATACATCATCTATATATCATCTATACATCATCTATACATCATCTATATATCATCTATACATCATCTATACATCATCTATATATCATCTATATATCATCTATACATCATCTATATATCATCTATACATCATCTATACATCATCTATATATCATCTATACATCATCTATATATCATCTATATATCATCTATACATCATCTATATATCATCTATACATCATCTATACATCATCTATACATCATCTATATATCATCTATACATCATCTATATATCATCTATATATCATCTATACATCATCTATATATCATCTATACATCATCTATACATCATCTATACATCATCTATACATGACTGACTTGTCGCTCTCAGACGCGGCAGGAGCTGGTTTTATTCTCTCCTTTTCATATTTTCTTTAGAGTAAAAAGTGACTTCCTCTTGTGTTTGTGCTGTGTCCAGAGCCTCCGTTCATCATGCAAGTCCTGCTCAGGGACAGTGTGTCTCGGGCCCCTCTGTCGGGGGCCTCAGTGGACCTCTATGTGAACCACAGCCTCAGGAGCTCCGTGCTGACCGGCCCCAGAGGCGACGTCCTTCTGTGGGTCACCTACACCCCTGCAGAGAGCCTGACCCTGGTGGGACGCATGGAGGGGTACCTGCCCATGCCCCTGCCCTGGAGCGCCGCCCGCAGACCCTGTATGTGTCACACCACCGGCCCCTTTTGGCCCCACCACTCTGGGGGCCAAAGAGGACCTCTGGGGGCCAAAGAGCACCTCTGGGATTATTGTGACAAGAAACATGCTCAAAATGACCATAAAATAGTTCTGTTTTCTGTTATTATTATGCGATTATGAAGATGGGAACATAAAAACACTGCATTATGTGTCTATTTGAGGCAATTGGGAAAATGTGTCACAGTTAAATAAGTCAGATCAATGCAAATGAGCTTCTGTGAACAGAGTTATGATTATGGATGATTCATATCTGTGTGGTTAAAGCTCACTACAACTGTATAGGTCATGTTTTTGTCCATAAAAACATGCGTCGTCCCTTCCTCTTTCTTTTGTCCCGTGGCATGGGGGTGGGGTCCTCTCCGTAACCAGGGGCGACGCTGGGGGGGGCCACTGGGTCTATTGTCCCGCCCTCTCGCCTTCCCTAAATCTCTGTCAGTTCAATGTTAAAGCCACGTTCATGACGGTTACATTCATGACAGTTACGTTCATGACAGTTACGTTCATGACGGTTACGTTCATGACACGTTCATGACAGTTACGTTCATGACGGTTACGTTCATGACGGTTACGTTCATGACAGTTACGTTCATGACGGTTACGTTCATGACAGTTACGTTCATGACAGTTACGTTCATGACAGTTACGTTCATGACACGTTCATGACGGTTACGTTCATGACAGTTACGTTCATGACACGTTCATGACAGTTACGTTCATGACAGTTACGTTCATGACACGTTCATGACGGTTACGTTCATGACAGTTACGTTCATGACAGTTACGTTCATGACACGTTCATGACGGTTACGTTCATGACAGTTACGTTCATGACACGTTCATGACAGTTACGTTCATGACAGTTACGTTCATGACACGTTCATGACGGTTACGTTCATGACAGTTACGTTCATGACAGTTACGTTCATGACACGTTCATGACGGTTACGTTCATGACAGTTACGTTCATTACACGTTCATGACAGTTACGTTCATGACGGTTACGTTCATGACGGTTACGTTCATGACAGTTACGTTCATGACGGTTACAGTTACGTTCATGACGGTTACGTTCACGACAGTTACGTTCATGACACGTTCATGACGGTTACGTTCATGACGGTTACGTTCATGACGGTTACGTTCATGACGGTTACGTTCATGACGGTTACGTTCATGACACGTTCATGACGGTTACGTTCATGACGGTTACGTTCATGACAGTTACGTTCATGACAGTTACGTTCATGACACGTTCATGACGGTTACGTTCATGACGGTTACGTTCATGACGGTTACGTTCATGACAGTTACGTTCATGACGGTTACGTTCATGACAGTTACGTTCATGACACGTTCATGACGGTTACGTTCATGACGGTTACGTTCATGACGGTTACATTCATGACAGTTACGTTCATGACACGTTCATGACAGTTACGTTCATGACGGTTACGTTCATGACAGTTACGTTCATGACGGTTACGTTCATGACAGTTACGTTCATGACACGTTCATGACGGTTACGTTCATGACAGTTACGTTCATGACAGTTACGTTCATGACGGTTACGTTCATGACACGTTCATGACACGTTCATGACGGTTACGTTCATGACGGTTACGTTCATGACAGTTACGTTCATGACGGTTACGTTCATGACAGTTACGTTCATGACAGTTACGTTCATGACGGTTACGTTCATGACAGTTACGTTCATGACAGTTACGTTCATGACAGTTACGTTCATGACGGTTACGTTCATGACACGTTCATGACGGTTACGTTCATGACGGTTACGTTCATGACGGTTACGTTCATGACACGTTCATGACGGTTACGTTCATGACAGTTACGTTCAAGACAGTTACGTTCATGACAGTTACTTTCATGACACGTTCATGACGGTTACGTTCATGACAGTTACGTTCATGACACGTTCATGACAGTTACGTTCATGACGGTTACGTTCATGACATTTACGTTCATGACAGTTACGTTCATGACAGTTACGTTCATGACACGTTCATGACGGTTACGTTCATGACGGTTACGTTCATGACGGTTACGTTCATGACAGTTACGTTCATGACAGTTACGTTCATGACACGTTCATGACGGTTACGTTCATGACAGTTACGTTCATGACGGTTACGTTCATGACGGTTACGTTCATGACACGTTCATGACGGTTACGTTCATGACAGTTACGTTCATGACACGTTCATGACAGTTACGTTCATGACGGTTACGTTCATGACACGTTCATGACAGTTACGTTCATGACGGTTACGTTCATGACAGTTACGTTCAAGACAGTTACGTTCATGACAGTTACATTCATGACAGTTACGTTCATGACACGTTCATGACGGTTACGTTCATGACGGTTACGTTCATGACACGTTCATGACAGTTACGTTCATGACGGTTACGTTCATGACACGTTCATGAGGGTTAGGTTCATGACAGTTACGTTCATGACGGTTACGTTCATGACGGTTACGTTCATGACGGTTACGTTCATGACAGTTACGTTCATGACGGTTACGTTCATGACAGTTACGTTCATGTCACGTTCATGACGGTTACGTTCATGACAGTTACGTTCATGACAGTTACGTTCATGACAGTTACGTTCATGACAGTTACGTTCATGACAGTTACGTTCATGACAGTTACGTTCATGACGGTTGCGCTCATGACAGTTACGTTCATGACAGTTACGTTCATGTTGGTTACGTTCATGACACGTTCATGACAGTTACGTTCATGACAGTTACGTTCATGACAGTTACGTTCATGACGGTTACGTTCATGACGGTTACGTTCATGACGGTTGCGCTCATGACAGTTACGTTCATGACAGTTACGTTCATGACAGTTACGTTCATGACACGTTCATGACGGTTACGTTCATGACGGTTACGTTCATGACAGTTACGTTCAAGACAGTTACGTTCATGACAGTTACGTTCATGACACGTTCATGACGGTTACGTTCATGACAGTTACGATCATGACACGTTCATGACAGTTACGTTCATGACAGTTACGTTCATGACGGTTACGTTCATGAGGGTTACATTCATGACAGTTACGTTCATGACACGTTCATGACGGTTACGTTCATGACGGTTACGTTCATGACGGTTACGTTCATGACACGTTCATGACAGTTACGTTCCTGACGGTTAGGTTCATGACACGTTCATGAGGGTTACGTTCATGACAGTTACGTTCATGACGGTTACGTTCATGACGGTTACGTTCATGACGGTTACGTTCATGACAGTTACGTTCATGTCACGTTCATGACGGTTACGTTCATGACAGTTACGTTCATGACGTTACGTTCATGACGGTTACGTTCATGACGGTTGCGTTCATGACAGTTACGTTCATGACAGTTACGTTCATGACAGTTACGTTCATGACACGTTCATGTTGGTTACGTTCATGACACGTTCATGACAGTTACGTTCATGACAGTTACGTTCATGACACGTTCATGACGGTTACGTTCATGACAGTTACGTTCATGACAGTTACGTTCATGACGGTTACGTTCATGACGGTTACGTTCATGACAGTTACGTTCATGACACGTTCATGACGGTTACGTTCATGACGGTTACGTTCATGACAGTTACGTTCATGACACGTTCATGACAGTTACGTTCATGACAGTTACGTTCATGACGGTTACGTTCATGACGGTTACGTTCATGACACGTTCATGACAGTTACGTTCATGACAGTTACGTTCATGACGGTTACGTTCATGACACGTTCATGACGGTTACGTTCATGACAGTTACGTTCATGACGGTTACGTTCATGACACGTTCATGACGGTTACGTTCATGACGGTTACGTTCATGACAGTTACGTTCATGACAGTTACGTTCATGACACGTTCATGGCGGTTATGTTCATGACAGTTACGTTCATGACAGTTACGTTCATGTCACGTTCATGACGGTTACGTTCATGACAGTTACGTTCATGACAGTTACGTTCATGACACGTTCATGGCGGTTATGTTCATGACAGTTACGTTCATGACAGTTACGTTCATGTCACGTTCATGACGGTTACGTTCATGACAGTTACGTTCATGACAGTTACGTTCATGACGGTTACGTTCATGACACGTTCATGACGGTTACGTTCATGACAGTTACGGGACGTTACACTGTGGATGATACTGTGAGGGTCCTTGTTGCCTTCTTCAGTCACAAGAGCACTAGAGACAACAGACGGGACAGTGCCACCTGCTGGTCACATCGCTCAGTGCAGGGTCTTGGATTATTAGGGTTGTTTTATAGGTATAATAATGTACAGAACTAAATATCCTGTCTCCGTGGGTCATACAAAAGCGGACCGACCTGTAGTTTGGACCTTTACAACTGTAATGCATCTGATTGTTGTATTAGATTAACAATTTGCATTTCTTTATTTGTTGTCAGTGTTCTCAGCGCTGACGTTAGCGCTGCTGCCTCAAAGCCAAGGAAACCTCTGGCTCTACGAGGACTCGGTTCTCATCTCACGGAAGTTGCCTGGTAAGATCTGGCACGATTGAAAGTACAGTTTGATTATGTCAAATAGAGATATGGGTCAAAATTTCTATGGGTGTCACACTTTTTCCAAACGTATTCATAATTTTTTATAAATTTGACTCTATGACTGTATTTTGCAGACAGCTCATCACAGCCGAGGGTCAAGTTCCCCAAAAACCTGATTTCTGGCACCACAAACGTCTCGTCAGTGTCTGCTTATCTCACAGTCCCACAGCGCCCCCTGGCCAAGGACTGTGGCAATTGCACCTTAGGCATAATCAGCAGCAAATCAGGTAATTCAACACGGTTTAGAACGTATTTTTTAGGAGCAAATACACGTGATTTTCTTCTTCATCTGAATGTACTGACCCTGAGTGTCCCTCAGCCCTGCGCAGCCTGGACCTGAGGCCAGTGGCAGCGGTCAGTGTGCTTCTGTACTCTGGAGAGGAGCAGCTCCAGATCAGAGGGCCAATCCACATCAGCCTGCCCCTGGGTCCTAACACCCGCCTGAGGGCAGCAGACACGGTCCCAGCATGGGCCTTCAACAGCAAGACAGGTGAGATTTATGTGTTCAATAGAAAACAGGATCCTCCATCTAATCTCACAGATCTGACATACAACTAGCTGCAATGTTACAAGTTCTCTTGACATTTTGCACAGGGGCCTGGGAGAACCAGGGCCTTGGAATAGTGAAGAGCGTAGGCTCCGAGCTGGTCTGGACCTACACTGCGTCCCATCTGGGATACTGGCTCGCTGCCCCTCTGCCCTCTTCTCGTGGTACGCAACAAATGTTTATTCATTGGGGCAAGAGACATTTTACTGCATTGTAACAGCATTTAGTTCAGCTTTTGTTCTTAAGCAAGTTGCCTTGACAGTTATCTTTCCTCAGACAATGTGAACAGTGTAATCACTAACCAGTTGCCTGTTGCACGTGCAGATTACATTGGACTGAGTAGCTCCCTGCCTTTCCTCCCCCACCACAAGTACCTTCTGATGGGAATACTGGCTGGGACCCTGGCCATAGTGGTGGGCCTTCTGTCTGTGCTGCTCTGTTACTGCAGGTAAGACTGCAAACATTTACTTTTATTATATTACGCCACATATTGTGACACTACAACCTCCAACAGTCATGCAGTATTTGACCTTTAGAAGTGCATTGACTGTTTGTGTGCTCCGTGTCCAGAGGGTCGGACAGAGCCCCCCGGAGAAGAGCCCGCTTCTCCAAACTGACCGTGGTGAAGAAGGACCAGACCACCTCCACTCACCTGGAGGAGGGCCTGCTGTCCTGCGACCCCTCCAGCACCCCCAGGCACAAGGTCAACTACAACATCTATGTGGAGGAGCCCCTAGGCCCCTCTGGGACCCCCCTGTATGAGAACATCAAGCCCCCCCAGCCCTTGTCGCACTACATCAACAGTGACGAGGTGGCACGGCTCCGGAACAAGGCCGAGCAGAACCGGGCCAATATGAACTCTGAGGACTTCTTCCCTGATAAGCTGGTCCATCTGTACAACCAGCCTGTGGCCCTCATCCAGGCCCCGGAGCTGTTCAGCGCCCAGGACCTGGGCTGTAAGGCAGCCACGTTCCCTCGCAACGGACTGGACGAGGCAGAGAGCAAGAGCCACACTCAGACCCTGCCCAAAGGAGGGGGCAGCCCCCAGCAGAGCAGCCAGGATGACCCCCAGTCTCTGGACGTCCCTGTGACAGGCACTGGCCCTAATGCTAATGCTTCATGGAGCCGCTACAGCAACCTGGAGTCATCTGTGTCAGTGCCTGGGACTCTGAATGAGGCATTCGGTGGAGGCCCCGGGGACCACAGTGAACTGCAGGGGATCTCAGAGCGAACACTCCTGGAGTTGACCCGGGGCAAGACCTCAGTGCCCCTCCCCAGGGCGTGGTTTGTGTCTCTGGATGGAAGGCCCGCTGCACAGGTGCGTCACTCCATCATCGCGCTCCAGGGAAGGACACGCCCCTCCAGCAGTAACGACACCAGCCTGGACTCAGGGGTCGACATGAACGAGCCCCAGCACCGGCCCTCAGTCAAAACCTCCTCCCTGTCCCACCTGGGCCGGGGTCGCTACGGGGATGAGCAGGACCTGAGCAGTAGCGAGAGCGGCACCACCACCACCTGCACCCCCGAGGAGCCCTCTCTCAGGAACATTCTGGACGGCTGCAGCATCACCAACATCCCTGAAGAGAGGGACGGGATGGACACGTCCAGCGCTCAGGAGGACAGTGAATCCAGAGGGACACCGCCTCCACGCCGCCTCAGGAAGGTCAGGGAGAAGGGCAAGAGTGTCAAGAGAGGGCCCAAGCACGTCCGGGAGGCAAGGGCCTTCAACAAACGCAGTTAGGACCCTCAGCCCACTGCCAACCAAGCTTTGAAAGACTTTTACCATTTTTATTCATGACTTTGACTCATTTTAATGAGATGATAAATGATCTTACTCAAGGGTTCCCGAACGATAAATGAAGAAACAAAGGTGAGCAACAAATAGGTTTTACTAAACAAAAAGATAAACTAAGCCATGGTGAAAGGTCCTCATTGTCACTACTTCACCAAAGAATGCAGCGGCAGAGCAGAGTACATGTCCCATCTGTGTGTGCACCGTCCATGAAGATCACCAGCGCCCCAGATGGTCCCGGGACCCTCTCCTGATGGTCCCGGGACCCTCTCCTGATGGTCCTGGGACCCTCTCCTGATGGTTACACGGGCCCCGCCCTGACTCTGGAAGGGTCTCCAGCTGGGCCACTGTGTAGTGCACTTATCCTCACCACTATATGCCTGCTCCACAGTGCCCAAGCATTTTGTAAGTGTGAGGACTCTTGTCACGAACGCTTTTCCACCGCTGTCCTGGAGCCGCCCACGATATCGGCTTCTGCTGTTCTCACTTCTACTTTCATTCATATGATTTTGAAGTAACAACACTTTGACTTGAGTATTTATTCCACCTCGAAACATGTATATTTGTCTAAACAGCAGAAAAAAGTAGTAGAATGCATGGAAGTGAATGTAGGGATAACATGATTATTTCTTGCACATGATGTTTTATTTCTTATGATTAGTGCCACAATATGATCTCAAAAGGATTTCCACTATAATAAACAGTGGTGTATTTCCACATGCACAGGACGAGGGCCCCAAACCAGATCTGACCAGGGCCAAATTTGACTCAGAAAATAGAGTTGTCTGTTTTGTCTTCGAGGCGCTAAATTCATTACACAGTGAAAAAGAAGATGCTTATTATTTATTTATTAAAACTAAAAAAGCCTCACTATGTTTTCAGTATTGGTGCCTTGGATTTTTACCACTCGTTCTTACGACTTGTGAACACTTTCTTGACTTTGTATGTTTAGAGGTTAGTTTTAAAGCTAAACTTAGACTAGTGCATATTTGGATGAATGACTTAGGTCAACAACACTGCCGATTGTTCAGGTCATCTCGTCTCACCTGGGGTCGACTCCCACTTTTATTGGGGTTGAAGAAGGATTAAAACATCTTGTAGTGATTTTAAGCGGCAAAACAAGTACAAAATAAGCCAAATATGATTTCCCCGGCTGCGACTTTTATACCAGACGCCTCGTTTAGAACCACCGCTCCACCAAAGAGCACATGCAACACTGAGCTGCCAGCGTCGCCATGGAAACACTTCTTTCACTGGAGCAAAACCGTTTGCCACAGACATTTAAAGGAGATTTTGTGCGGAATTTATATTTCTGAGCTTTTAGCCAAGTTATAATCGTTTTCAAAAACATAAGTTAGTCTCTTTCTAAAGCTCCTTCAGAGTGAGTCGCTTATTATACACACGATGTAAAATGACAAACACGAAGCTTTCATAAAGTATTTTAAAGCCAGAATAAAGCACACGCCTCCTTTAAACACAGAGTGAGCTCGACAGTCTTCCATCGAGGTTCTCGTGTACCTGGGTAAAGCTTCTATCTTGCTACAGATTTTTCTATTTGTCTGTATATTGTAATTAAAAGCGGTTTTGTACTCTTGATTGGATTTTTAGTTTGTAGGTGTTCCATTGATCTGTTCCTCCGGATGTGTGAACATGTCATGAGCTTTGCGGTCCATCCAGGCAAAAGAAACATGGTGTAGCAGAAGGTTGAGCACTTTCCTGTTTAGAACGCTTCTGAAACCTATTATTTTGGTAGATGAAACTTTGGAGGGTCATTTGAAAGTCAGTCCTTGTTTATTGTGACCTTGTTGAATGTATTTGTACTCATTTACTGTTTGTGTGATCAATAATGTGATTCTTTAGACTTGAACTTTACAAAGTGCTCACATTTTGTTTAGTCTGTAATAATAGTAGTGTTCTTAGTCTGGACTTTTGTGTGCTACATTAATAAAAACTGCTTATGCATTTGTGGTACGCCCACATATGTGTGACCACATTTGCCATTATTATTATTGAGTAATTTCTTATTTACACTATATTTTGTGCCAATATATTCTGGTAATTAAGAGTATTATTATTTTACATTTGTAAGATGTACTGCTGTTAATATTGGTGAGTAAAGGAGTGAAGAGGTAACTTTTGGCACTGCGGCCGCGCACTCCACGGTTACCTATGGTTACCTATAGTCTATGGTTACCTATGGTTACCTATAGTTACCTATAGTCTATGGTTACCTATGGTTACCTATGGTTACCTATAGTCTATGGCAGGGGTGTCTTATATGGAGCAGAGGGCCACTGTGTTACTGGACGGCATCTCTATCACATACAGGGTAGTGTGGGTCCTTGCGAGTCCATGGGCAGGAACGCGTGGGCGGAAAGGGCCTTCGCCCGCATGAGGATTGGCCATACTGGACTCAATTGGTCACTGAGTAGGATAGGCAAACACCCGACCGGTCTGTGTGGTCACTGTCGAGTGCCAGAGACTGTCGAGCATGTGCTGATTTGCTGTGAGGCTTATGATAGAGAAAGGGCCGGGTTGGCCTTGTGGTTTCGGAATAATGGGCGGGAGTTCAATCTGCGGAACGTTCTGGCGATCCAGTCACAGGGTTTGTGTCAGGCTGTGGTTGCTTACTTATGTAGCACAGGGCTGGGTAAACGTTTATAGAGGTGGGGGGTGTTGGAGACTGAGCCGAGGATGAGGAGCAAGAGGATGTTCTAACGCGCTTGGACTTCATGGGCCTAGAAACACCAAAGTTGTTGTTGTTGTTGTTGTTGTTTTATGGCGGTTGGCATCCGAGTGTTGCATTACCGCCAGACTTTATTCCTCAGACGTTTCGTAGTCCTCAGACTCTGTCGTAGTCCGTAAAAGTACTCCTTCCATTGCTTTGGCGTTACAAAGCCCATGAGGTCATGATGTGTTTTTGTGACTAGAATAGTTGTTGTGTCAGAGACCAACCGGCTTTATTCCAGGGAGACTCTTCTTCATCTTCCTCTTTGACGTTCGGTGCTTTGGAAGTACAAAGCCCATGAGGTCATGGGACGTCTTTGTTGTTGTTGTTGTTGTTGTTGGTGGTGTTTTATGGCGGTTGGCATCCGAGTGTTGCATTACCGCCAGACTTTATTCCTCAGACTTTGTCGTAGTCCTTAAAAGTTCTTCTTCCATTGCTTTGGTGTTTTACAAAGCCCATGAGGTCATGGGACGTCTTTGTCGTTTTATCCTTTAGAAGTCCTTCTTCCATCACTTTGGCGTTTCTAGGCCCATGAAGTCCAAGCGCGTTAGAACATCCTCTTGCTCCTCATCCTCGGCTCAGTCTCCAACACCCCCCACCTCTATAAACGTTTACCCAGCCCTGTGCTACATAAGTAAGCAACCACAGCCTGACACAAACCCTGTGACTGGAACGCCAGAACGTTCCGCAGATTGAACTCCCGCCCATTATTCCGAAACCACAAGGCCAACCCGGCCCTTTCTCTATCATAAGCCTCACAGCAAATCAGCACATGCTCGACAGTCTCTGGCACCCGACAGAGACCACACAGACCGGTCGGATGCTTGCCTATCCTACTCAGTGACCAATTGAGTCCAGTATGGCCAATTCTCATGCGGGCTAAGGCCCTTTCCTCCCACGCGTTCCTGCCCATGGACTCGCAAGGACCCACACTACCCTGTATGTGATAGAGATGCCGTCCAGTAACACAGTGGCTCCAAAATTCCTGCCAAAGGCCGACCACATGACTCTTGATAACGGGCTTGACTTCAGATTTGCTTAACTCAACCGCCACATCAATTGATGGCCGCCTAAGGGAACGTTTAGCCAGTGCATCAGCCATTTCGTTACCATCCACCCCCACATGCGCAGGGACCCAAAAGAAGGAAACCCTCACATCCTTCCTGGACAGGGAGAGCATCAGACAGAAGATGCCAAAGTGCTGGAAGAAGGACTTCTAAAGGATAAAACGACAAAGACGTCCCATGATCTCATGGGCTTTGTACTTCCAAAGCACCGAACGTCAAAGAGGGCGAGGAAGGTGAAGAAGAGTCTCCCTGGAATAAAGCCGGTTGGTCTCTGAAACAACAACTATTCTAGTCACAAAGTCATATCATGACCTCATGGGCTTTGTAACACCAAAGCAATGGGAGGAGTACTTTTACGGACTACGACAGAGTCTGAGGACTACGAAACGTCTGAGGAATAAAGTCTGGCGGTAATGCAACACTCGGATGCCAACTGCCATAAAACAACAACAACAACAACAACAACAACAACAACAACAACAATGAAGTGAACATTGGAAATGTTGCATGTCATTGTTTGGATGAGCCTCCACACCTTTAATAAGACGAGGAACATTAATATTAGCTTGGTTTAAAATTCTGGAATTTTTCCAATTTTACTGTAAAAATGACAGTTACTGTCAAGGCGATCGCTTGAATAAAATGCTGAAATGAAGATTATCCATAAGTATTCTTCTGAACAAGAATACCACACAGTCCAATCTACACGGCAGTTGTTACTTTATGTTGATAGAGCTCATATTCATATTCATATATTCATATTTATATTCACGTTGTTCTGGTTATTTTCATCTCATTGAAAAAAGACGTTTCCATTCAGCGCCGTCACAGCGTTTACTGCGCGCTGTGTTTCTGACGTGATCTCAGTAAAAGAGGCTTCTTTCCTCTAAAGTTACACAAACATGGGCCCCAACGTCGGTGAAGCCTGTGAGGTCAGGAGCCCCTTTAGCCCACACTTGTGTGGCTGCGTGCAGACGTCCAGGGACGTTTTTATTCTTCTTTTCAAGGCCATAGACATGACTAAGTTTGTTATGTAAAACGCACTAAAACAGAAACATCTTTGGACCAAATCCTGTTGCATTTAGTATTATTTACAAATTGGCAATATTTGATTGGTTTCAGGATCAAAAGTCCTGCGACTTCAGAGTGAATCTCATTGTTGTTGTTTATTAGCTTGAATAAGTTTAATGTTCCACAGGAAACACTCACACACACGAGGACCTGACGAGACGCTATGACTTAAGACTTTCTTATGACGTGCACATAGGCCACTCCCACCTCAAATATATACACATATAGACAAATATACAAATATACAAATATACGTTTATCAAAAGCAAAATAATCAAACCTTCTGACCGAAACATTAAGGAGTGGTAAGTCTGGACTCTGTGCACGCTCCGTGTCCATCACGTGTCCATCACGTGTCCATCACTGCAGGCGCAGTGAAACACTTCCCCACTGAAACAACAACAACACAACAACAACAATACCTCGTGCACTTGGATGCCAACTGCCATAAAAAACAACAACGACAACAGTTTGGATATTACGGCAACATAGAGGAACGCCTCGGTCCGTATGACGGGGAAGAAGAAGAGGAAGCGTGACCTGGTCGGTGACAATATGAACAGCGGGGAGGACTCCCCTGGAGCCACTGATCCTGTGCAGCGTAGGGCGTCTTCTTGCTCGTCTATGGAGGACTCTCTCAGTGAGGAGCAGGGCGAGGGGTTGCAGATATCGGGGATGTGAGTTCAGAGTGTAAGGTGTTCATAAAGCTCGCGCAGGATAATGCGTCCTTTAAGGGGTGGGATCCGATGGCGTTGACAAGGAGCCTGACTGTAGCTGTGGGAGTGGTCAAGCATGCGAGTGTCCTTAGGGATGGCTCGCTGCTGGTCGTGTGCAAGGACGTGGCTCAGCAAAGGAAGGCGATTGAAGCTAAGTGTCTGGGGGGGAAGGACATTCTTGTGTCTGATGCTGTAAGAGGCACGGTCAGGGGAGTTATAGTAGGCGTCCCTACTACGACATCTGTGGATGACATAAAGGAGAATTTGACTGGAGCTAAGGTGGTGGATGCTAGGCGGTTGAAGATGACCCGGGATGGGGTAAGGTGTGACAGCCTGTCGATAATGATTAGATCTGAAGGTGGGATCCTGCCTCGTGTGGTGTGCGTTGGGTACATGCGCTATGGCGTACGCCCATATGTTCTGCCGCCCCTGCGTTGCTTCAAGTGCCAGCACTTTGGGCATATTGCAGCGGTCTGTAGAGGGAAGCAGAAGTGTGGTAAATGTGCAGGAGACCACGAGTATGGGAAGAGTGACGACGGAGCAAAACTCAAGTGCTGTAACTGTGGGGGAGAGCATAGCTCTGCCTACGGGGGATGCGTGTTCAGCAAGAGGGCTGCTGAGGTGCAAAAAGTTAGAGCCTCTCAAGGCATATCCTACGCGGATGCGGTCAAGAAGGTGTCTGGTAGTCAGGTGACGGTGGATGCAGTGGGGGCTGCCAGTGCTGCTGGTGTCCTAGGCGACAGGGGAGGGGGCAGCGTTGCCCGCGGCCAGGGGGAGGTCCCCACTGGGATGCCTGTGAGTGTGGCTTCCACGGGCAGAGGCCCTGTGGGTGCGGAGGATGTACTGGTTGTGAAGAGGAAAGATTTCTTCCTCTTTATAGTGGAAGTGATTAACTGTACTGGGCAAACCAAGAAGAGATCCGAAAAGACTAAGATCATCGCTAAGGCTGCAGGGAAGTACTTTGGAGCTGGGGGCCCCGAGTGGACGGAGATAGAGGATGCGCTGCGGGAGGGCGCCCTGCCCCATTCTGGCAGTGGGAGTGGGGGGGCTCCCGATGCGCCGTCAGGTTCCGGGGGCTCATAATGGCGGTGGTTGTCTTGCAATGGAATGCGCGTAGTCTTCGTGCTAATGGCCAGGAATTTAAGCATTTTGTCTCTACCTTGTTGAACAAGCCTCACGTTATGTGCGTGCAGGAGACTTGGTTACGACCTAGGTGGGGTTTTGGGATACAAGGGTATGTGTTCGTTAGGAATGATAGGGAGCAGGGTAGAGGCGGAGGTGTGGCTGTGTTTGTCCGAGATGACCTAAATTACGTTGTTGTCAGTGTGAGTAAAGCGCCGGAGGCCCTGGCGGTGAGGGTCTGGCTGGGTGGTGAAGCTGTTACTGTGGTTAACCTTTATAATCCGTGTGGTGAGTTAACGTTAGAGTCCTTACATAGTATCGGTAAGGATGTTCGGGGAAAGGCCGTGTGGTGTGGGGATTTTAATGCGCATAGCGCTTTGTGGGGCGGTAGTGGTACCGATAGGTATGGGCAGGTGGTAGAGGGTTTTATCAATCAAAGGGAGTTGGTTTGTCTGAATGATGGGGGTGGGACCCGCTATGATATGGGGACCGGTGCGGAAAGTGCAATAGATCTTACACTTGTGTCCAAGGAGTTAGCTGGTGTTTGTAGTTGGGAGGTTCTTGGTAATCTTTCTTTTGGTAGCGATCACTATCTAGTCCGCACTGTGATTGGCTTTGGGAGCTGTGTGGTCAGGGGGACGAGGATCCAGAGGTGGCAGTTGGCAAGGGCGAACTGGGGGGCTTTCCTGAGGAAAGCTGATGATGGTTCTAGGGTTCTGCAGGAAGGAGGATTGACTCAGGTGGATGATCTCAATAGTGCAATTGTCTCGCTCATCACGCAGTCAGCGGTAGGCACGATTCCTAAGAGTGGTGGTAGTGGACACAGGAAGCGGGTGCCGTGGTGGACTGAAGCATGTGGTCATGCTGTTAGGGCGAGAAATGCGGCGTTTCGCCGGCTAAGGGTTGCCCACACTGAGGGTGCCCTCATTGACTACAAGAGGGCCCGCGCTGTTGTGCGGAAAACTGTGAGAACGGCCAAGAGTGCCTATTGGAGGCGGTATTGTTCCAAAATTGGGAGAGAAACGCGTCTCGGGGATGTTTGGGGGATGATTAAGCGGATGCATGGGGTTGAGCGCCGTCATGGGACCCCGGTCCTAATACTGAATGGTGTTGAAGCAGTCAGCGACGTTGACAAAGCTGAACTGTTGGCCAGCACCTTTGTGTCGGTGCACAGCTCTGACAATCTCTCACCTGCGGAAAGGCACTACAGGGAGAGTACTTTGGCCCAGAATTCTGAGCTGATTGGGCACCAGCCTTCGACTCAAGATGACCTTGACCTTCCGTTTAGTTTGTTTGAGCTAAGGAGAGCGCTTTCTAAGGCGAAACAGACAGCCCCGGGTAAAGATGAGGTGTGCTATGACATGCTCTCTCATTTGACTGATGACACGCTTGGGCTAGTCCTGGGTCTTTTCAACCGTGTTTGGGATTCAGGTTGTGTTCCATCTGCGTGGAAACAGTCTACGGTGGTGCCGGTTCTGAAGCCGGGTGGGCCAGCGTCTGACCCTTCAAGTTATAGGCCGATTGCCTTGACGTCGCAGCTCGGGAAAACAATGGAGCGCATGGTTACCGAGCGATTGGATTACTTCTTGGAGAGTCGGGGTTTGCTTCCCGCGCACCAGAGTGGTTTCCGTAGGGGCAGGAACACCATGGATTCCGTGTTGTGTTTGGAATCTGATATCCAGCTGGCCAGGGCTCAGAAAGAAAAGGTTATTGCGGTGCTCTTTGATGTGGAGAAGGCGTACAATATGGTTTGGAAGGATGGGCTCCTCATTAAGCTGCGGAAGTGTGGTGTGAAGGGTAAACTGTTTAACTGGGTCCGGAGCTTTCTGTCTGGCCGGCGTATCCAAACCAGAGTGGGCGCTGCTTACTCTGGTTTGGAGAATGGGATCCCGCAGGGGAGTGTGTGTAGCCCTATCTTGTTCAATGTTATGATTAAGGACATCTTTGACGACGTGGATGGGTCTGTTGGGAGGAGCCTTTATGCTGACGATGGCGCTCTATGGGTGAGAGGGAGGAATCTCCGGTTTTACGAGGCGAAACTGCAAAGGGCAATACAGCAGGTGGAGCAGTGGACCCTGAAGTGGGGGTTTAAACTGTCCGTAATGAAGTCTCAAGTGATCTGTTTCTTCAATGGGCATAGGGACGTCTCCCTTCGACTGCATGGGCAGGTGCTCGAACAGGTCAGGGAGGTGAGGTTCTTGGGGGTCACCTTTGACGAGAGGCTTAGTTGGCGTCGGCACATTGATGAGGTCAGTGGTAAATGCAAAAGGGTGAATAACTTGCTTCGTTGTCTATCCGGCCAGGACTGGGGGGCCAGCAGAAGGTCGCTCCTGGGTATTTATCGGGCCGTCATGAGGGCGGCTATTGATTATGGCTGTATAGCCTACATGTCTGCGGCTGAGACTAACTTAAAGAAGCTTGATGTGGAGCAAGCCCAGGCCTTGCGCATCTGCTGTAGGGCTTTTAGGACCTCCCCTGTCTCGGCGCTGCAGGTTGAGTTGGGGGAATTGCCGTTACGGCTCCGGAGGCTAGAACTTCTGTTGGCTTACTGGGTGAATGTGCAAGGTCATACGAGCTCTCACCCGGTGAGGGACTTTCTCAGGGTTGATGGGGGGCAGAGTGAGGCTGGCGGTATGGTTTTCAGCCAGGTAGGAAATGCGAAGGCGCGGCTTGCGGGGGTTGGTGATCTGCGTGTGAGCCCGTCGGTGGCTTTGTCTGCTATAGCTCCGTGGAAGTTTGTCCCGGCTCCTGTTGATGTTAGCTTGCATGGCAAGCTTAGAGGAGTCGCTGGGAGGGCACCGCAGTTTGCCGTTCAAGCGATCATCGATAAGCACTCAGGTGATGTGTTTATTTATACCGACGGGTCTAGGGATCCTGAGAGTGGGCGTACTGGCGCCGCTTATTTTGTGCCTGACCTGGGGCTGGCGGTCAAGAAGAGGTTGACAGATCGCCTTTCTGTTTTCACGTCGGAACTTATAGCGATACGGTTGGCGTTGGAATGGGCGGAATCTGCTTTGCAGTGTTGCAGCATTGTGGTGGCCTCTGACAGCCTTTCTGCATTGCAAAGCATTAAATCTGGGAAATCGGATTGCAGACAGGATGTGTTGAATGGCATCTTCTGTCTGATGCTCTCCCTGTCCAGGAAGGATGTGAGGGTTTCCTTCATTTGGGTCCCTGCGCATGTGGGGGTGGATGGTAACGAAATGGCTGATGCACTGGCTAAACGTTCCCTTCGGCGGCCATCAATTGATGTGGCGGTTGAGTTGGGCAAGTCTGAAATCAAGCCCGTTATCAAGAGTCATGTGGTCGGCCTTTGGCAGGAATTTTGGAGCCACTGTGTTACTGGACGGCATCTCTATCACATACAGGGTAGTGTGGGTCCTTGCGGGTCTATGGGCAGGAACGCGTGGGAGGAAAGGGCCTTCGCCCGCATGAGGATTGGCCATACTGGACTCAATTGGTCACTGAGTAGGATAGGCAAGCATCCGACCGGTCTGTGTGGTCACTGTCGGGTGCCAGAGACTGTCGAGCATGTGCTGATTTGCTGTGAGGCTTATGATAGGGAAAGGGCCGGGTTGGCCTTGTGGTTTCGGAATAATGGGCGGGAGTTCAATCTGCGGAACGTTCTGGCGATCCAGTCACAGGGTTTGTGTCAGGCTGTGGTTGCTTACTTATGTAGCACAGGGCTGGGTAAACGTTTATAGAGGTGGGGGGTGTTGGAGACTGAGCCGAGGATGAGGAGCAAGAGGATGTTCTAACGCGCTTTGACTTCATGGGCCTAGAAACGCCAAAGTGATGGAAGAAGGACTTCTAAAGGATAAAACGACAAAGACGTCCCATGACCTCATGGGCTTTGTAAAACAACAAAGACGTCCCATGATCTCATGGGCTTTGTACTTCCAAAGCACCGAACGTCAAAGAGGGCGAGGAAGGTGAAGAAGAGTCTCCCTGGAATAAGGCCGGTTGGTCTCTGACACAACAACTATTCTAGTCACAAAAACACATCATGACCTCATGGGCTTTGTAACGCCAAAGCAATGGGAGGAGTACTTTTACGGACTACGACAGAGTCTGAGGACTACGAAACGTCTGAGGAATAAAGTCTGGCGGTAATGCAACACTCGGATGCCAACCGCCATAAAACAACAACAACAACAACAACAACAACAACAACAACTTCCCCACTTCACCACAAGAGGTCAGGAAAACCACAGAATATCTTTTCCTCTTTGTGAACCAAAAATTCAGGACGTTTACTTAAAGGTTGAATGGACGATTTTTTTTACTCAAATCTGAGTCTCATATCCTCGTGGCGTGGACTTTCCATTAATCCTGTCACGTGTCAATCATAAAACACACCTACCGCTCAGATGCAGCCGCGTGTGGCTCGTCCCCCGAGAGCAGCACGTTTCCGCGTGTCTAAGCGCATTGATATATTATAATATAGTTCCCTCAGTGTACGGGACAAAATGAAGACGGAGAAAGACAGTTCGAGTTCAGAAGAGACGGAAATCTACGGGAGACGAGAGATGCGATGTGATCCGTCGCACTAATAAACAAACGCACGTGTGTGTTGTATCAGTCCACACGGGGGAGTGGCATGTGCACGGGGGAGTGGCATGAGCACGGGGGAGTGGCATGTGCACGGGGGAGAGGCATGTGCACGGGGGAGTGGCATGTGCACGGGGGAGAGGCATGTGCACGGGGGAGTGGCATGTGCACGGGGGAGTGGCATGTGCACGGGGGAGTGGCATGTGCACGGAGGAGTGGCATGTGCACGGAGGAGTGGCATGTGCACGGGGGAGTGGCGGCATGCGCACGGGGGAGTGGCATGTGCACGGGGGAGTGGCATGTGCACGGAGGAGTGGCATGTGCACGGGGGAGTGGCATGTGCACGGGGGAGTGGCATGCGCACGGGGGAGTGGCGGCATGCGCACGGGGGAGTGGCATGTGCACGGGGGAGTGGCATGTGCACGGAGGAGTGGCATGTGCACGGAGGAGTGGCATGTGCACGGGGGAGTGGCATGTGCACGGGGGAGTGGCATGTGCACGGGGGAGTGGCATGTGCACGGGGGAGTGGCATGTGCACGGGGGAGTGGCGGCATGCGCACGGGGGAGTGGCATGTGCACGGGGGAGTGGCATGTGCACGGGGGAATGGCATGTGCACTTCCACCTGAGTTCTCAAATCGCCAAAAAATCGTCCATTGCGCCTTTAAATAAAACTGTCTAAAACATGTAAGTGTAGTGTACGGAGCAGGCGAGGTCAAAGGTCGTGGACAGAGACAGACCCTGAACACGAGCAGGAACACAGGTCAAACTGCCCAACATCTACCAATCCTACGTATAATTCTGATAAATGTTTTATTTGTCTACCTTATGTTCAATGGTATAAATTAGCTTGTCTTATTTGGTGTCGTGTTTTGTTGTTATTTCTTACCATTTGTCGAGTGTGAAAAACTTAAAATATGGTTTGGCCTGAAAATAATTTAAGATAATCACTTTTCTTGATAATTAGCTTGCGACTTTACCTTTTTCTCTTTTCAGGAAAAATAAAGAAACTAACTTTAGCCCGTGAGGAGTGGTCACCATGGTAACAGCAGCTATGGAGACATGGAGCGGTCAGGAGAGGACGCTCTTACCACTCTGTGCTGTTACTTTACCTTTTTATTAACAAAACATTCAAAGATTGAAAAAAAATAAAAAAAAGGTTTTATATCATGTTTCTCTTCCAGTAGCTGCAGAGCAACTCTTCTCACCACCCGACAAAAGTACAAAAGCTCAGTAGCTCAGTGGTTCATAAAGTGGGGGTCAGGACCCTCGAGGGGTCACGAAGCACGAGCTGGGGTCACGAAGCACGAGCTGGGGTCACGAGATGATTACATAATGTAATTCTAAAATGATAACACTGGTACATGAAGTTTGTTTTAGTTGAAAACAGTGTGTTTTAGTAACATTGGGTCAGATAACGTCATAAACTACTAAAAGATAGAGAAATAAACCTCATTTTAAAATGAGGTTTATTCGACTGCAGAGCCGCGGCGCGGTCAAACGGCCCTGACCCTAACCCTAACCCTAACCCTAACCCTAACCCTAAACCTGACCCTAACCCTAACCCTAACCCTGACCCTGACCCTAACCCTAACCCTAACCCTGACCCTGACCCTAACCCTAACCCTAACCCTAAACCTGACCCTAACCCTAACCCTAACCCTGACCATGACCCTAACCCTAACCCTAACCCTAACCCTAACCCTAACCCTAAACCTGACCCTAACCCTAACCCTGACCCTGACCCTAACCCTAACCCTAACCCTAACCCTAAACCTGACCCTAACCCTAACCCTAACCCTGACCCTGACCCTAACCCTAACCCTAACCCTAAACCTGACCCTAACCCTAACCCTAACCCTGACCCTAACCCTAACCCTAACCCTAACCCTAATCCTAAACCTGACCCTAACCCTAACCCTAACCCTAAACCTGACCCTAACCCTAACCCTAACCCTAACCCTGACCCTGACCCTAACCCTAACCCTAACCCTAACCCTAACCCTAAACCTGACCCTAACCCTAACCCTGACCCTGACCCTGACCCTAACCCTAACCCTAACCCTGACCCTAACCCTAGTTTCAGGAACCGCGGCACTGCCATATAGCCTCATGGCTAACCTTAACCCGGCGCGGTCTAAAACATGGCGGTCAAATAGCGCAGCAGTTTCAGGAGCCGCGGCACAACATAACATGGCAGTTTGGGCTCTGTAGACGCTCCCTTTAAATGATTACAGACTGTGGAGGCCCCGAGTCAGTTGTGTGGTTATGTCGGGGGTCCCAGCCTGAAATGGGTCATGTTTGAACAATCTGAGGTGGTACTTGATACTTTGTGAAAATGTTGATAAAACCGGCTCGATTTTCCTGACCTTCTTCAGGCCCCGCCCCTTTTGCTGGTCAGATGATGTCACACGCTCCAGTCTCTCTCCACTTCACTTCAGTTCCACCTCAGACTGTGAGGAGCACACTTCCTCTCAGGAGCTTCAACACTGGAATATTCTCCCTCTCCTCAAGTATAAGGAGTACTTCTCGTTATACTGCGTCTGCTCTGGTAGGTCCTGAGTACTTCTCGTTATACTGCGTCTGCTCTGGTAAGTTCTGACTCTCAGTACTTCTTGTTTCTCTTGGAAAGTTGTTGGAAGTTGTAGGAGTTATAGGATCATGAACATGAGCGTTGGACTAACCTGGTCTAAATTAGTAGTTCTTATAGTACGTGTGAGGCACATGTAAGTACATAGTATGCTAATAATCAAATATTAATAATATACTTACTTACTTTGGCTTCAGAATGACTCGACACAGAATCAAACTCACAAACCTTAAAACACATTTTCATCCAGATATTTCCATTAAAGATCTGTCTGGGCTTTTTCTTTACTATTGTGAGTTCAGACCCACAGGTTTGTCACATGACTCTAGATTTCACTTATGACTTTTATATTTCCTTTATACATAGAACATAACCTCTATAACTCGCTCTGATTGGTCGACATGAGCTCAGTCCAGAGGAATGTGCTGGTGAACATGGGAACCTGATCTCCAGCTGTGGCACATGTGGCTCCTGTTTGTGGGGCCAATTATTATTGACCTCATGCACAAAACATGTTTCCTCATAATTAAAAGCAGTGAGAATATGGCACAGTGTAAAGCACACGTGCGGCAGAGCAGAACACGGCACATGTGGCTTTAAGGTTCACTGTAAAGATACTTGGAAACACTAAAGCCACCAACTTATTACATTTGTATCATATGTTTTCATTAAGTATTGTTATTTGATGTTGATCATTGCCATGGCAACAACAAAGAAGTCTCACAGGCCCAAACATATGAAGCGTGACTCACTCTGAAGAAGACTGATTATCATTCTATCATTTAATACTTGTAACAATGTGGGACTCAAACATTAACTCAAACATTGAAATACATTTTACTTTTTCTAAAACAAGATGAGAAACGCTCGTAATTCAGACCCTAAAGCACACGTCCTAAATGATCTGTGAAGTTTACATAAGCCCATGTACCGGCTGCAGGAAGGAAGCAGCAGGAGCAGGGGAGGCGAGGGGTCAGAGGTCAGAGCTGTGACCCCCAGAGCAGGAGGAGCAGAAGGAGCAGGAGGAGCAGAAGCAGCAGGAGCAGGGGATGTGAGGGGTCAAAGGTCAGAGCTGTGACCCCAGAGCAGTAGGAGCAGGAGGAGCAGGAGGAGCAGAAGGAGCAGGAGGAGCAGGGGCAGGGGACGCGAGGGGTCTGAGGTCAGAGCTGTGACCCCCAGAGCAGGAGGAGCAGAAGGAGCAGGAGGAGCAGAAGGAGCAGGAGGAGCAGAAGCAGCAGGAGCAGGGGATGTGAGGGGTCAAAGGTCAGAGCTGTGACCCCAGAGCAGTAGGAGCAGGAGGAGCAGGAGGAGCAGAAGGAGCAGGAGGAGCAGGGGCAGGGGACGCGAGGGGTCTGAGGTCAGAGCTGTGACCCCCAGAGCAGGAGGAGCAGAAGGAGCAGGAGGAGCAGAAGGAGCAGGAGGAGCAGAAGCAGCAGGAGCAGGGGATGTGAGGGGTCAAAGGTCAGAGCTGTGACCCCAGAGCAGTAGGAGCAGGAGGAGCAGGAGGAGCAGAAGGAGCAGGAGGAGCAGGGGCAGGGGACGCGAGGGGTCTGAGGTCAGAGCTGTGACCCCCAGAGCAGGAGGAGCAGAAGCAGCAGGAGCAGGAGACGCGAGGGGTCAGAGGTCAGAGCCGTGACCCGAGAGCAGAAGGAGCAGGAGGAGCAGAAGCAGGGGACACAAGGGGTCAGAGGTCAGAGCTGTGACCCCCCAGAGCAGGAGGAGCAGGAGTAGAGGGAGCAGGAGCAGAAGGAGCAGGAGCAGATGGAGCAGGAGTAGAAGGAGCAGGACGAGTAGAAGGAGCAGAGGGAGCAGGAGGAGCAGGGGACGCGAGGGGTCAGAGGTCAGAGCCTTGACCATCAGAGCAGGAGGAACAGAAGGAGCAGGAGCGGAAGGAGCAGAAGGAGTAGAAGGAGCAGAGCCACAACAAAGTGTTTCACCTTCATCTCTTACTTCCAGAGCTTCAGAGCTTCAGGGCTCTGGACGATGAACTGAGTCATTAGTGTCTTAGTCAATATTTGTATTAGTTTATTATTTTATTTGTATGATGAGGATTTCTCTGGAACAACAAGAGAAAACGTGGAATGAGTTTGATAAAGATTTGGAAGTGAATCATGAGTTTAAGCTGCTTTTTTACTTCTAAATATACAGTTTACATGTACTTTCCTGTTCAAATAGTTGTTTGTGTATAACTCCTGTTATGACTCCTGTTATAACTCCTGTTATAACTCCTGTTATAACTCCTGCTATAACTCCTGTTATAACTCCTGTTATAACTCCTGTTATAACTCCTGTTATAACTCCTGCTATAACTCCTGTTATAACTCCTGTTATAACTCCTGTTATAACTCCTGCTATAACTCCTGTTATAACTCCTGTTATAACTCCTGTTATAACTCCTGCTATAACTCCTGTTATAACTCCTGTTATAACTCATGTTATAACTCCTGTTATAACTCTTGTTATAACTCATGCTATAACTCCTGTTATAACTCATGTTATAACTCCTGTTATAACTCATGTTATAACTCCTGTTATAACTCCTGTTATAACTCCTGCTATAACTCTTGTTATAACTCCTGTTATAACTCCTGTTATAACACCTGCTATATCTCTTGTTATAACTCTTGTTATAACTCCTGTTATAACTCTGGTTCTAGTTATGTTCTGGAAATGTTCTGGAAATGTTCTGGATGATTCTGTATCAGCGGGAAAAGGTCTTGATGGTTCCTGAGGCCTAAAATCTCCACTGCAGCAGAACACAATACAACACAAGCTGTATTCTACTGGTGGTTGTTGTTGTTGTTGTTGTTGTTGTTGTTGTTGTTGTTGTTGTTGTTTTATGGCGGTTGGCCTCCAAGTGTTGCATTACCACCAGACTTTATTCTTCCCCCCCTTCAATCATCACTCTTCTTCTTCTTTTCTCTCTCTGTTGTTACCCTGATGTCATCAAAGTCACGATGATGATGATAGTATATTATAAGACATTCTAATGAACAGGAAGTATTCTCTTTATTTCATGTTCACGTTTTCCCCATCTGGCCTGGGCTGACTGTTGTAAATGTAAAACACATGACCTCTGAACCCAGAGGTCACGCATTCTGTCAGCACTGGGTTTAATCATGTTAGCATGTGCTGCTACAGGAAGCACACTTTACTGCCCCGTCTCCAGGGAGACGCCGGGCGGATCTGAACAAATAACTCCAACAGTTCAATTAAAGGTCACTTTGGTGTTATCACATGATATTAGAGTCAAACTTACTTCAAAACAACTGTGGTGATCATGTGTCATAGATTTTAGTTATGAACTGTAATGAACGATACATAAAGAATGAAAGGAACACTTTGTGCTCAAAGTACACTACTAGGCATCTAAAAGTATTGCCTCCTGTTTCTGTGCGTACTCAGAAGGAGGAATGTGTGTTCACGGTTCCTTGATGTAAAGACTTCCCAATGGAGGTAGAAAAGTACTTTGTAACTGACACTACCAACACTATTTACCATTTATTTTACAGTCGTTCAGTCATAACTGTATTTCTTTTACTCGTGAACTACAATGGAAAACACGGCGTGTCTGTACTTTCTCTCCTCAGAGCACAAAGTACTGGAACAGGCCTGTAGAGATGGAGTTGAGAAGCTTCACACTGATGCTGCTGTTGCTATGGTCCTGTAACGAGGTAAATATTATAACTCCCTTTAGCAGTAACACAAATACAATGCAATTAGCAAATGTATTTATTGAATTATTTGTGCTGTTAGACCAGGTAGCAGTGAAATGTGATCTATCCTGTACTCACGGTGTCAGCGCCCCGTCACAGGCTGCATTACACCTTCAAAATCGCTCTGGGAGATTACGCACCAGCCCCATTGTGGCTTTGTGACAATGACAGTGAAGAGTTTGTCCATCCCGCAGTGTGTGGCGACGGCGAGCCCGGAGAAGGAGCCGCTGAACCACAGAGGCGAGCACCGGCTGACGAGGAACAGCATCACCACGGCCCAGTACCAATGCTTCCAGCGCATGTTGAAGCAGGCGCAGCGCAAACACAAACCGGCCGGCGCAGAACACAAACCCGCCGGTGCGTGATCACAGACACACTGTAAACCATGAGCGCGGTCCACAGAGGGTTTGACCGGTGTGTTGTGCAGGTCCGGTGTGTAACATGACGTGGGACGCATGGCTGTGCTGGGAGGAGACCGAGGCTGGAGTGACAGCAGAGCAGAACTGTCCGGACCACTACGCCGACTTGGACCCCAATGGTAGGCGTCTGTTGTCTCGTGCAAATGACAGACCACATACATAGCATTCCAGACACTCTTTCCCATGTTTATTTGACATTGCCAGCATGACAGGCGTCTCCGGGATGGACACATCACTTTTATATTCATTCTTTCCCATATCAACTCGCTATCTACTGCAAAAGCACTGTTCAGAGGACAGCGCGGGCTCTTTAACACTCTCAAACACGCATTAAACCTGGAGGTGGTGAGTCACTTTACAGTTACTGATGCACCCTTCCAACCTCCACCATTCATCGTTCACACACTCATGATTCACACCAGGGACTGAGGGTGAATTGCCCAAGGACACAACGACAGACCCCAATACTGATAAAATAGCGTGGTTATTGAAATGCATTGACTTCCTTTAAAAATGCAGAATGGGTTAACTGTCTCTCGCAGCTATAGCTAATAAATGGTTTTATTTTAACATTCATTATGCCTCAAAACCAGAATGAGCCTTAGCATTGACCCACAAACACAAGTGGTCACCTCATCTGTTAAATGTGATCCTGCTGCTCGCCGTCCACTGCCTGATCTTCAAACGCTCGTCAACTCTAGCATGACTCAAAGAACAGTTACATTTCTCCGTCGCCGCAGTAGAATCTCATTTCCTCGGTTTGACTGTTGTCTACATTCCTGAGCCCTCCAGAGTCCAACAGTCTGAATGAAGTCAAGTACAGGACGTGTAGGTTCCCTCAGACTGATGCTACGGGAACACTGTCACAGGTTTATGCTAACAATGCGCTGCTAAACTCTCCATGTCACGTCCCGCAGCCATAGCAACCAAAGTGTGCTCGGAGACGGGCCAGTGGTGGCGCCATCACGAGAGCAACCGGACCTGGACCAACTTCACCAACTGCAAGGCCAACAGCACCCACATGGAGGGCCTGGCCAAGTTCCAGGTGAGGAGCTGAGGGTGGACCGAGAGGAGGAGATGAAGAGGAGGCCGGTGGTTCTGCTGCTGCGGTGACGACGCAGAGGAACGCAGCAGCAGAACCGGTTACAGACGGGAGGAATACAGCCGTCTTCAACGCTTCTCACCTCGGTAACAGTTTCCTAAGTTGGATTTTGTCTCCAGGCCACGATGACGCACTTCTACCTGGTGATGATCGGTCACGGCCTCTCGCTCGTGTCGCTGCTGATATCGCTGGCCATATTCTTTCATTTCAAGTACGTGCGGTGCGTGTTCTGC
This sequence comes from Eucyclogobius newberryi, assembly GCF_026437365.1. Taxonomy (NCBI): domain Eukaryota; kingdom Metazoa; phylum Chordata; class Actinopteri; order Gobiiformes; family Gobiidae; genus Eucyclogobius; species Eucyclogobius newberryi. The sequence continues at coordinate 49,502,191 of NW_027315723.1, forward strand.
AGGCGACGCTGCTGTGGAAGTGTGGAAGTCACGCTGTGTGTTTTTGCAGGAGTTTGAGCTGTCAGAGGATCACGTTACACAAAAACCTCTTCATCTCCTGCGCGCTCAACTCCGTCATCACCGTGGTCCTGCTCACCACCGTGGCCGGGAAACAGGGGCACTACAGCGATTCAGTAAGATGATTCTGTCAAGTGGGTTAAGCGCTCGTGAACAGGACGGTTACCAGATCAAACCTGTTAGCACACTCTGTCACTGCGTCCTACAGCACACGTATCGCTTCTGTTTTACATATTGTCGTGACTGTGGAAGAGCGTGGAACTCCGCCCCTTCATCTGTGTGTGGTATTAGTCATCTGGTGTCTGTAACAATGATGTCAGTTTTAAATATTTAAAGTTGTAGTTGGATTGCTGATGAGGTGCTCCCTCTGCTGGAGACAGGCTATTTGTTCCTCTCTTGTTTTAGCTGTATTCTAGATGTTACCGGGACGACCTTTACTGTGTATTTGTATGATTACAGTTTTTTTATTGCTCAAAAATACCTTTTTTGTGAATGTGGTTTTCTCCACTGATCCGGCCAGTAACTGAGACTTGATACAATGTTCCAGCGCGATCCATTTGAAGGAGAAATATAAAGAAATGATATTAATGAACAATGAAAACAATGAAAACGCTGTACATATATTCCAGTTCATGTATTGAAACATTACTATTTGAGTTATAACGAGGAAAAGGGGTGGAATTAAATATGTTACTTCTTAATACTTCTTTTTGAACACGTGAAATTGCATGTTTTAAATAAATTAATTCATTTAATTATATTCATGGAGCCAGCCCTCTCCTTCCTAATTATTTTGATACCTTTTTTGTACTATTATTTTTCATTAGCGTGAACCATTATGAGTCTTTTGTTTCAACTTTACACAAATGAAAAATAATAGAAAGGAGAAGGTAACAAAGGAGATGAACACGTTTAAACGCTCGGCCTGTGAAGTCACGCACCTTTAATGCAGTGAATACATTAGAACAGAATTGACATTTTATTCTTTACTTACCTGTGTAATTCCATTTGTAGATGAGTTGCAAGCTGCTGATGTTCGTCCACCTGTACCTGCTGAGCTGTAACTACTTCTGGATGCTGTGTGAGGGCATCTACCTGCACACGCTCATCGTGGTGGCCGTGTTCGCCGAGAAGCAGCACCTGGTCTGGTACTACCTGCTGGGCTGGGGTACGACTCACCACACCCAGGACGGGGCAAAGCAGACACACACAAACGGGTGCGGCGCGGGGAGGCCTGCCGTTGTCATGGAGACGGTAGTGGAGAGGTGTAGACCCCCCGAGCGGCCGATGGTGTTATTGCTGTGAAGAGGAGGTGGTATGGAGAGGCTGAGGAGGCGGGTGGGTTGGTTCTGCTGCGGTGGCGGTAAACGGAACGAGACCTACGCGGCTTTAGAGGCGTTTAGAGGCGTTTAGAGGCGTTTAGAGGCGTTTAGAGGCGTTTAGAGCTGTTTAGAGCTGTTTAGAGGCCTGCAATGACTCGTCTGACCTCCAATTGTCCTCGGAGGTCAGATTTTGTACGTTTACACAGGAACAGAATGACCCGGAGTTCAGTCCAACATGGCTGCCCCCAGCGACGGTGGAAACAATGCTGATAGTTGAGTGTCTGCTTATGTCATAAAGCAGACGCTATGTTCTTCTATTTTTCCAGGATTTTCCAGATTTTTGACGCGTTTCCCCTCCTTAACACTTTCACCTCTTTACGATCGCGTTCACCGTCTTAGGGGCTAATGCTTTTGACATTTATACATACTGTACTTTTTGCAGTATTTGCAAAAGTATCAGTATTTTCCCCCATTGAAATGAATGGGAATATATATATGGGATTTTTATGGATTTTTATTAATTTTCAATGTCTCTAGATGCAAAAAGTGTTGTTTTGAGCTCGATCAGACGAAAAACCTAGGACAAATACGATTTTGAAAAAAGAAAGTAAACGTGGCGGTGCCACTTTGATTCAACATGGCCGACTTCCTGTTTATCATAGAGCGATGCTGCCCGGTGTGTTTTACTCGTCAAAGGTCAGAGGTCAAAGGTAGCTCTATCACTGTCCCAAGTCTCATGTGCCTAGGCCAAAGATTAAGAGTTTCATGTTCTCTCTTTTTTGAACTAGTCGGCACTGTTGTGACGGGCGTTCTACAACCTCCATTTTATTGGAGTTCGGGCCGAGCCGATCGCGTCTATGTGGGACATTCATCAATGTTCAGGGGGTCAAAAAGGGTCAATACATTCCTAATGAACATAGCATTAGGAATGTATTGTACCTTTTATTCGCAAAATATGATTAAAAACTAGATAATGTGAGTGTAAAAATCCTGCTTGTGTGTAGTAAAGACTTTATTCTTGTTAGGCAAGAACAAATTCTGTTAACAAATTCTTCTTAACAAGAATAAAGTCTTTACTACACACATGTAGTACTTTTACGCAAGAATGCAGACACTCGCAAAGGCTTCAGCATTGCACATGATCTAGTTGCGTTGTTTTCCCATGTGCTGTTCCTGCTTTGCCTTTGACCTTTTGCAGTGATAAATGTTGAGCTGATGATAATGATGTTTTATGAACTGTAAATGTAATAACACCGTCCAGACCGATAAATTACTTTAATTGTACGCACATTTTGGCAGATTTGAGCATTTTTCTAGGTTTTATTTCTTCTTTGAATCATTACAGTGCATTGTTTTTCCGATTTAACAACCGGAACACAGAAACTTAGGACTCCTCGGAAATCCTTAACACGTGTAGAAGTTGTTAACTGTTATTGGCGCTCAAAAGGGGAAATAAGGTTGTATCACTTGTCTGTTTGTTTCCCTTGGTCCACTCCGCTCTGAAATGCTCATTATGTCCTGACAGATGAATATATGTGTCTGTCCTCTGTGTGCAGGGTTCCCTCTCATCCCCGCAGTCATACACTCCATAGCGCGGCGATGCTACTACAATGACAAGTACGTTTGTATCAACAGTATTTATCGTTTCATATAAAGCTGTATTCATCGGGTGGTTCTGATTGACAGGTGCTGGGTCAGCTCTGATACTTCGTTACTCTACATTATCCATGGACCCATCTGTGCGGCTTTGGTGGTGAGTTCCTTCTCCATAAGTGTTTTTTCGTCACAGAGAAAAAGCTTTGGCTCGGGACGGTGGCCCTATTGTTCTGTGGGACAATGGGAGGTCAGGGGTTTGCAGACAACATACATTTAGGTCATAAATAATCATCGTTGTAGATATTAGATACGATTCAAAGTAGAATCAAACACGTAGGCACTTACTTTCGACTAAACACTAATGTCTCCTGAAATCTCAACTCTAACCTTTGGGCCTCACGTTGTCTGCTAACACAATTCTGTCTGCAGAATCTGCTAATACCAAGAACCAAGTCCCCATGAGCCCCCAGTCCCTATTTAGTCAGAGGAACCGCCCAGTCCTCCTCGCTCACTGTGGGTCTGACTGACTATAAAATTAGTTCTTATTTAATTATTTAAATATTCAATTAAGTTGAGCTTATAATTTATTTTCCCCTTCAATCCTTGTTAGCTCAGTAAACCTGCAAGTGAATCATTAAAGCACCAAAAGCTCTAACTAATAATTCAATTAACAATAAAATATAATTATTTACAGTTGTTCAAATCTTTAGTTACTTATTATTACTGTGTTTTTGGAGCTTCTGTGTCCAAGTTATTTCACTTATGGATCAAAAACATTTGTCTAAGTCAGAGTCAATGAATTAAACTTATTTCCAAATGTTAACAAAAGGTTCCTGGTCTGACTGGAAAGTACCTGGGCCCAGTCCCCAGGTCCTACGCAATGGGAACCCACATCAACTGAACTGATCAGAACCCCCTAATGACTGGACTGACCATAAGTGTGTGTTAGTGTCCGTGTGGTTAGATGGAGGGCGGCACATGTGCTGCCGCCTTAACCACTCCACCGCCGGGCAGCACAACACCTGCTTCCTTCTCTAATCACCCGTTTCCACTCTCTCCCTCTTGTTTGTGCAGGTGAACTTGTTCTTCCTGCTGAACATCGTGCGGGTGCTGATCACAAAGCTGAGGGTGACGCACCAGGCGGAGTCCAGCCTGTACATGAGGGCCGTGCGGGCCACGCTCATCCTCATCCCTCTGCTGGGCATTCAGTTTGTGCTGCTGCCGTACAAGCCCCAGGAGCAGCACATGGCCGAGGTCTACCTGTACGTCATGGAGGTCCTCATGCACTACCAGGTCAGACCACCAGGAGAACACGAGACCCTCAGCATGAAATTTCCCCATGTGGGACAATAAAGGATTATCTTATTATCTTATGAGTCCAGCATGAGACTGCTCAGCATAAGTGTGAACACAGCATAAGTGTGAACACAGCATAAGTGTGAACTCAGCATAAGTGTGAACACAGCATAAGTGTGAACTCAGCATAAGTGTGAACTCAGCATAAGTGTGAACACAGCATAAGTGTGAACACAGCATAAGTGTGAACTCAGCATAAGTGTGAACTCAGCATAAGTGTGAACTCAGCATAAGTGTGAACACAGCATAAGTGTGAACTCAGCATAAGTGTGAACACAGCAGAAGTGTGAACACAGCATAAGTGTGAACACAGCATAAGTGTGAACTCAGCATAAGTGTGAACACAGCATAAGTGTGAACTCAGCATAAGTGTGAACACAGCAGAAGTGTGAACACAGCATAAGTGTGAACACAGCATAAGTGTGAACTCAGCATAAGTGTGAACTCAGCATAAGTGTGAACACAGCATAAGTGTGAACACAGCATAAGTGTGAACACAGCAGAAGTGTGAACACAGCATAAGTGTGAACACAGCATAAGTGTGAACTCAGCATAAGTGTGAACACAGCAGAAGTGTGAACTCAGCATAAGTGTGAACACAGCTGAAGTGTGAACACAGCATAAGTGTGAACTCAGCATAAGTGTGAACTCAGCATAAGTGTGAACTCAGCATAAGTGTGAACACAGCATAAGTGTGAACACAGCATAAGTGTGAACTCAGCATAAGTGTGAACACAGCAGAAGTGTGAACTCAGCATAAGTGTGAACTCAGCATAAGTGTGAACACAGCTGAAGTGTGAACACAGCAGAAGTGTGAACTCAGCATAAGTGTGAACTCAGCATAAGTGTGAACTCAGCATAAGTGTGAACTCAGCATAAGTGTGAACACAGCAGAAGTGTGAACACAGCATAAGTGTGAACACAGCAGAAGTGTGAACTCAGCATAAGTGTGAACTCAGCATAAGTGTGAACTCAGCATAAGTGTGAACACAGCATAAGTGTGAACACAGCATAAGTGTGAACACAGCAGAAGTGTGAACACAGCATAAGTGTGAACACAGCATAAGTGTGAACACAGCAGAAGTGTGAACTCAGCATAAGTGTGAACACAGCTGAAGTGTGAACACAGCATAAGTGTGAACTCAGCATAAGTGTGAACTCAGCATAAGTGTGAACTCAGCAGAAGTGTGAACACAGCATAAGTGTGAACACAGCATAAGTGTGAACTCAGCATAAGTGTGAACACAGCAGAAGTGTGAACTCAGCATAAGTGTGAACTCAGCATAAGTGTGAACACAGCTGAAGTGTGAACACAGCAGAAGTGTGAACTCAGCATAAGTGTGAACTCAGCATAAGTGTGAACTCAGCATAAGTGTGAACTCAGCATAAGTGTGAACACAGCAGAAGTGTGAACACAGCATAAGTGTGAACACAGCAGAAGTGTGAACTCAGCATAAGTGTGAACTCAGCATAAGTGTGAACTCAGCATAAGTGTGAACACAGCATAAGTGTGAACACAGCATAAGTGTGAACACAGCAGAAGTGTGAACACAGCTGAAGTGTGAACACAGCTGAAGTGTGAACACAGCATAAGTGTGAACACAGCTGAAGTGTGAACACAGCAGAAGTGTGAACACAGCTGAAGTGTCCTAAATCAGAGAAACTACTTTCATTTGACATTTTAACTTGTTAAATCACTTTGAGCGAAACAAAAACTCCACTGATAAAAATGAGGCTGAATCAAGCAAAAGAAGCATTTCATCAGTCGATCGCCCTATTGTTAAAACACACATCTCTAATCGCACATTACACAAAAATCACAATTAGAGATATTCCCCAAATTGTGCCGCCTCAAGCTCATGTTCGAGACGTTTAACCGGTCTCTAATGCTCCAAAACGCTCTTGCTGAAGCATTGATGGCGTCCTTCTCTGCTCTAGGGTCTACTGGTCTCCACAATCTTCTGCTTCTTCAACGGAGAGGTGAGTTCTTCAGCTTCTTGTCCTGCTCTTCAGTAGCCGTGTCTTGACAGCGTCCCTCCCGCGTCCTCAGGTCCAGAACGTCCTGCGCAGACACTGGAACCAGCAGAGGATGCAGTTCGCCGGGACTTTTGCCAACGCAGACTTCTTCAGGTCGGCGTCGTACGTGGCCTCGTCCCTGACCGAGGTGCACCGCTGCTACAGCATCGAGAGCCACACGGAGACCATCAACGGCAAGAGCTACTCCGACATCTTCAGGTCCGACAGCCCCTTCGTGTGAGGGACGAGCGAGGAGCAGCTGCAAGGCCTCATGGGAAACAAACTGTGACACGTGTGGAAGCTTTGTCAGGCTTTCACTGACACGAGAAACACTTCGAATGGATTTATACGATTACTCTTGATTTGAGCAGCTTTGGTTATAATTGATGTGTTTCTTTCTAGAAGTCAATTAGTCTAGACCCAAATAAACTTCCAAACTGCTCAAATCAAAGTTTTCAGAAAGCGTTTCATGCCGTGTTCCAGACTTTCTCTAGAATGGAATGCCAGGAGTTCTTACAAAGACCCTAAACTCGGACTTCAGCCGTTTGCACAACGCATCATGAGGTATGACTGTCGGAAACGTTTATTAGAATTTTTACATTGCGCTAAACTGAGCTATCCAAGCAAAGCTTCAGAATACTGTAAATACATGTATATTTGATGTACTGTCACTCGTGTTGGTGCTGGTCACGCGCCGGCTGAAGAGCTGCTGGTTTCAGCTCCAGTCAATGGGACTGTAAACACTTTACATTTAGTTTCACATTTCATTTGAATAAATGTAGCAGAATGTGTGCAAATACTGTATGTAATATGAACTCATGTTGTGATTTGTGGGATTTAAACAATATATTTTGCTCTGCACTCATGATTCAGTCGAGTTACGCTGATAAAAAGAAAAAGTCAAACGTTTATAAAAATCAATACAGAATATGTTCAAAATTAGACCTAAACTAAGAGACAGAGATTCTTAGATATATTAAAGTGGTATCTCAGGGTTGGGGTGCTCAGACACTCCAGAGTCTCAGTTTGTGACAGTTTTGTCTTTGCAGCTGTTATTGCTTTACCTTTTTGCAAATGACAAATGTTCTCACACTTTTACGACACAGGGTATAAAGGACGTGCACCTGACCTCACACACGGATACACGGAATACACGTACACGCACTGTGATGTCGGACATTTCTGCAAATCATGGACTTTATGGAGGTTGTCAAACCCTCACAAAGAGCGTTATTTATCCAAGATTGGTGAGATAGGATGTCATAGGATGTCCAGACTCCCTGCAGAAAGCCATGTTACAGCCGGTGTTTTCTGCTCTTCGGCAGTAACAGTGACATATACAATGACCTGATGGTCTTCTACACTGCTGAAGCACTGACAAGTTACAAGAGCTTGGATGGCTATAAATACTTTGTGTCTGGATGAATTAAGGAACTCTATCTGAATGCGCCGTCTATATCAACTTTCCCATACGTGATCATTAGCAAAGTAAGCAATTTCAATTCAACCTCCCGTCAGCTCTACGCTACTAAAATCATATTTCTACTGCCACGTTTGCAAAATACATTATGTTTGGCTATTTGCTGCAGAGGCAAAATACATAGCTGAGCTTCAGCCTGCACCGCTTCAGCCTGCCCCGCTTCAGCCTGCCCCGCTTCAGCCTGCCCCGCTTCAGCCTGCCCCGCTTCAGCCTGCCCCGCTTCAGCCTGCACCTCTTCAGCCTGCCCCGCTTCAGCCTGCACCTCTTCAGCCTGCACGAGCTTCAGCCTGCCCCGCTTCAGCCTGCACCTCTTCAGCCTGCCCCGCTTCAGTCTGCACCGCTTCAGCCTGCACCTCTTCAGCCTGCACGAGCTTCAACCTGCACCGCTTCAACCTGCACGAGCTTCAGCCTGCACCTCTTCAGCCTGCCCCGCTTCAGCCTGCACGAGCTTCAGCCTGCACCTCTTCAGCCTGCCCCGCTTCAACCTGCACGAGCTTCAGCCTGCACCTCTTCAGCCTGCCCCGCTTCAGCCTGCATGAGCTTCAGCCTGCACCTCTTCAGCCTGCCCCGCTTCAGCCTGCACGAGCTTCAGCCTGCACCTCTTCAGCCTGCCCCGCTTCAGCCTGCACGAGCTTCAGCCTGCACCTCTTCAGCCTGCCCCGCTTCAACCTGCACGAGCTTCAGCCTGCACCTCTTCAGCCTGCCCCGCTTCAACCTGCACGAGCTTCAGCCTGCACCTCTTCAGCCTGCCCCGCTTCAGCCTGCACGAGCTTCAGCCTGCACCGCTTCAGTCTGCACCGCTTCAGCCTGCACCTCTTCAGCCTGCCCCGCTTCAGCCTGCACGAGCTTCAGCCTGCACGAGCTTCAGCCTGCACCGCTTCAGTCTGCACCGCTTCAGCCTGCACCTCTTCAGCCTGCCCCGCTTCAGCCTGCATGAGCTTCAGCCTGCACCTCTTCAGCCTGCCCCGCTTCAACCTGCACGAGCTTCAGCCTGCACCTCTTCAGCCTGCCCCGCTTCAGCCTGCACGAGCTTCAGCCTGCACCGCTTCAGTCTGCACCGCTTCAGCCTGCACCTCTTCAGCCTGCACGAGCTTCAACCTGCACCGCTTCAACCTGCACGAGCTTCAGCCTGCACCTCTTCAGCCTGCCCCGCTTCAGCCTGCACGAGCTTTAGCCTGCCCCGCTTCAGCCTGCCCCGCTTCAGCCTGCCCCGCTTCAGCCTGCCCCGCTTCAGCCTGCCCCGCTTCAGCCTGCCCCGCTTCAGCCTGCACCTCTTCAGCCTGCCCCGCTTCAGCCTGCACCTCTTCAGCCTGCCCCGCTTCAGTCTGCACCGCTTCAGCCTGCACCTCTTCAGCCTGCACGAGCTTCAACCTGCACCGCTTCAACCTGCACGAGCTTCAGCCTGCACCTCTTCAGCCTGCCCCGCTTCAGCCTGCACGAGCTTCAGCCTGCACCTCTTCAGCCTGCCCCGCTTCAACCTGCAAGAGCTTCAGCCTGCACCTCTTCAGCCTGCCCCGCTTCAGCCTGCATGAGCTTCAGCCTGCACCTCTTCAGCCTGCCCCGCTTCAGCCTGCACGAGCTTCAGCCTGCACCTCTTCAGCCTGCCCCGCTTCAGCCTGCACGAGCTTCAGCCTGCACCTCTTCAGCCTGCCCCGCTTCAACCTGCACGAGCTTCAGCCTGCACCTCTTCAGCCTGCCCCGCTTCAGCCTGCATGAGCTTCAGCCTGCACCTCTTCAGCCTGCCCCGCTTCAACCTGCACGAGCTTCAGCCTGCACCTCTTCAGCCTGCCCCGCTTCAGCCTGCACGAGCTTCAGCCTGCACCGCTTCAGTCTGCACCGCTTCAGCCTGCACCTCTTCAGCCTGCACGAGCTTCAACCTGCACCGCTTCAACCTGCACGAGCTTCAGCCTGCACCTCTTCAGCCTGCCCCGCTTCAGCCTGCACGAGCTTCAGCCTGCACCTCTTCAGCCTGCCCCGCTTCAACCTGCACGAGCTTCAGCCTGCACCTCTTCAGCCTGCCCCGCTTCAGCCTGCATGAGCTTCAGCCTGCACCTCTTCAGCCTGCCCCGCTTCAGCCTGCACGAGCTTCAGCCTGCACCTCTTCAGCCTGCCCCGCTTCAGCCTGCACGAGCTTCAGCCTGCACCTCTTCAGTCTGCACCTCTTCAGCCTGCCCCGCTTCAGCCTGCACGAGCTTCAGCCTGCACCGCTTCAGCCTGCACCTCTTCAGCCTGCCCCGCTTCAGCCTGCACGAGCTTCAGCCTGCACCGCTTCCGTCTGCACCGCTTCAGCCTGCACGAGCTTCAACCTGCACCGCTTCAGCCTGCCCCGCTTCAACCTGCACGAGCTTCAGCCTGCACCTCTTCAGCCTGCCCCGCTTCAGCCTGCACCTCTTCAGCCTGCCCCGCTTCAGCCTGCACGAGCTTCAGCCTGCACCTCTTCAGCCTGCCCCGCTTCAGCCTGCACGAGCTTCAGCCTGCACCTCTTCAGTCTGCACCTCTTCAGCCTGCCCCGCTTCAGCCTGCACGAGCTTCAGCCTGCACCGCTTCAGCCTGCACCTCTTCAGCCTGCCCCGCTTCAGCCTGCACGAGCTTCAGCCTGCACCGCTTCCGTCTGCACCGCTTCAGCCTGCACGAGCTTCAACCTGCACCGCTTCAGCCTGCCCCGCTTCAACCTGCACGAGCTTCAGCCTGCACCTCTTCAGCCTGCCCCGCTTCAGCCTGCACGAGCTTCAGCCTGCACCTCTTCAGTCTGCACTGCTTCAGCCTGCACCGCTTCAGCCTGCACCTCTTCAGTCTGCACTGCTTCAGCCTGCACCGCTTCAGCCTGCCCCGCTTCAGCCTGCCCCGCTTCAGCCTGCACCGCTTCAGCCTGCCCCGCTTCAGCCTGCCCCGCTTCAGCCTGCACCTCTTCAGCCTGCCCCGCTTCAGCCTGCACGAGCTTCAGCCTGCACCTCTTCAGTCTGCACCTCTTCAGCCTGCCCCGCTTCAGCCTGCACGAGCTTCAGCCTGCACCGCTTCAGCCTGCACCTCTTCAGCCTGCCCCGCTTCAGCCTGCACGAGCTTCAGCCTGCACCGCTTCAGTCTGCACCGCTTCAGCCTGCACGAGCTTCAACCTGCACCGCTTCAGCCTGCCCCGCTTCAACCTGCACGAGCTTCAGCCTGCACCTCTTCAGCCTGCCCCGCTTCAGCCTGCACGAGCTTCAGCCTGCACCTCTTCAGCCTGCCCCGCTTCAGCCTGCACGAGCTTCAGCCTGCACCTCTTCAGTCTGCACTGCTTCAGCCTGCACCTCTTCAGCCTGCACCTCTTCAGTCTGCACTGCTTCAGCCTGCACCGCTTCAGCCTGCCCCGCTTCAGCCTGCCCCGCTTCAGCCTGCACCGCTTCAGCCTGCCCCGCTTCAGCCTGCAGCTTGCACCGCTTCAGTCTCTCTGCACGTGAGGAGCCAGAGCTGGTCTTGTGACTTATGAAAAACACCTTGGAATTCCTGCGGTGGCGAGTGGAGTTGGTCCTGCCCTGCTCGCCTTCCTGCTGGAGACATGTGGAGGAAAATACAGGATGGTGTGGTTTCCCGCCCTGACCCCCACGCCCTGGTTCCCACTTGAGCTCATATTGTTCTTGGACAAAGGCGGGCGTGTGAGAGCGTCCTGGGCCAGAACTCCACACGGACTCCGGTACGAGAGGATTCCCGAGCGTTCAACGGTGTCGGACCGCCGCGGGTTTTACAGCGTGCGCAGTCACCTTTTTGAGATTGCGCCAAAGTATTTCCTTTCTTGCCTTCGTGACTCATGGCATCCAGTCAAATCTACATGACTGTTGTTATTGGGATGAAATATCGGTGCCATTTGTATCGGCTCAAGATGTAAAAAAAGAAAATGATCATATTTTAAAGCTGCCTCTGCGTCGCGCCCAGTTTGTCAGATTATAGTGTTATGATTATTGACATTATCATTCGGAGTCTTTTCTTTTCTTCAAATAATCACAACTAAGGACAGGGATGTGGGCGGGGATAGGGGATAGGGGACAAAACAGGATTAACTCTGATGAGGACGAGGTTTAATCTGAGGTGATTTTGCACAATATGTCCCTTAAAATCATATCCCAAATACAATTCATACTGATTGGAAAAGAATTGGAAGCACAGGTTGAAATATACTGATCAGTAAATGAAGGGATGTTGTATTGTATCATACAAAGATGTAGAAGCAGCTTATGTGTCGGGAGCTGGCTGAAGCGTCTAGGGAGGGGGAAGTCTTGGGCAAACCCCTCCTGCTTTTATTTACCGCAGTGGAAGTGGAGCTGTTTATGTGCACTTCCTGTTTCTAAGAATACTCTGCCCTGATCACTGCTTTCCTCGTGCTTCTGTCGGACACAGGACTGAAAGAGCTGAAACGTGTCAGAGCTGAAACGTGTCAGAGCTGAAACGTGTCAGAGCTGAAACGTGTCAGAGCTGAAACATGTCGGAGCTGAAACGTGTCAGAGCTGAAACGTGTCAGAGCTGAAACGTGTCAGAGCTGAAACGTGTCAGAGCTGAAACGTGTCAGAGCTGAAACGTGTCAGAGCTGAAACATGTCAGAGCTGAAACGTGTCAGAGCTGAAACATATCAGAGCTGAAACATGTCAGAGCTGAAACGTGTCAGAGCTGAAACATGTCAGAGCTGAAACGTGTCAGAGCTGAAACATATCAGAGCTGAAACGTGTCAGAGCTGAAACATGTCAGAGCTGAAACATGTCAGAGCTGAAACATGTCAGAGCTGAAACATGTCAGAGCTGAAACGTGTCAGAGCTGAAACATGTCAGAGCTGAAACGTGTCAGAGCTGAAACGTGTCACCATAACAGTGCATCATATTTATGATATTTCGGTGTCTCAAAGAGGCTTCACCATCAGCCCCTCCGACCACCACCACAACAGTTTCCTGTAGCGCCCCCCTGTGGAACCTGGTGTTCCAGCGGTCTCCTGTCCAAATACTGACCAGGAGCTGCTGGGATCAGGCATGGCCACGCCCGTATGGCCTCTAGATAGAGTCAGGTGAGTGAGCAGCACGTGGACCACTGCAAAGACTTTCAAATGAAGTTCTGTGTAACTTTAGCGATAGAGCGCCCCCTGCAGCTCCTTGTGAGAATACACTGACAAAGAACAGACCCAAAAGGTTTTTTTCCTTTTCTTTCCGATTTTATTGAAGAAGAGAATGACTCTTGGATGAGAGTCCAAACTTTTTCTAAAAAAACAACAACACAGAAACAAACCGTGTCCAGATGACTTTATACAGACATAAATCAAGTAGAAAAAGGTTCAGTTGTTTCATCTGGACTCAGTTTAGAAAAAACTAGAGGTTTCGACTCTCATCCAAGAGTCATTGTCAATAAGCGAATTTAGGCCGGAAACTCAGATATTTATACTATTCTGAGGTAAGTCCAGCCCATTGGGCGGGGCCTCCTGAAGTGGAAAGAGTTGTTTGTTTCAACAGAAACTGACCCTCTTTGTATCTAACGAGCCTTTTGTTTACTACCAGTCCTTTAATGGACTATTAGTCTGTCTTTGTTTTTGAGTGACAAATGAGGGATTGCACCGACACATAAAGCCAAGGTTTCCCAGGACAATTGGGTCAATATCGCCAATGTTCCAAGGCAGCTTTTCCACCCAGAGACAGCAGGGGGCGCTCCAAACTTCACAAAAATACATATTCAAACTTTTAAATAAGACATGTTTAAATAAATGCTTTTTAACTTAACCCGTTGGAGTGCCTTGTTTTTTTTTTTGTCTGCTTATTGTAAATCCTTTATTTTGTTCCAGAGTTATACATGTCCTGTTCTAATGTAACAAAGTCACTTTTCAAAAGTAAAAGGGTCAAAATACCTGTTTCTGTTATTAAACCGTTTCAGATTAAGGTTTACAGTGACCAAAATGTAAAGTGACAATCTACTTATCTTAAGTACCTAAAAACAGCCTAATATGTCACCTTTAACTCCTCTGAGCCCAAGTCAAAAGAAAGACCTTAAACTCCTCTGAGGTGTTAAAGAGACTCTTCCACCAGAGGAAACTTCCCATCTCCCATTTGTCATGTGCCGAGTCCGCCCTGGAAAAGAAACCTAGCGCTGTTTACATTTGAGACATAAAATGATCATAGCGTGAGTTTAGATCCCTCGTCCACTACATTTAATATCACTGAAACGCCTCAGAAGCAATGAAATATGCAGAAATGATGAGTTCACTGTATTTACAATCCAATGTGTGGGAAGCAGGAGGTGTTCTGATGGTTGTGAGGGGCGTGAGGGACAGGACTAAAGTGTCCCGCAGAGTGGACCTGTCCCGGGACTGGAAGACGCTCCTTCACACCAGGGTCCCACAGCAGACAGGTCAGCTCGGGGTCAGCTCGGGGTCAGCTCGGGGTCAGCTCGGGGTCAGGGTGATGGTTGAGTGAGGGGAGGTTTCCACAGAGGGCGACAGAAGGATGACATCAGCTGATTTCACTTTAAAGACCAGCACAGGGCGGCCATCTTTGTATCCCAGGGTATTTTCTCATCCTGGAACTGAAGATAAGAACTTTTTTAGAACTTTTCTAAATTATAGACTATTTAAAACTATTAAAGACTTTTTTTAAATAAATTGATTTATTCCTTTACAAATACATTTTGAAAAAGCCTTTGTAATTTGTATTAGCGTCTGTGATTCTGATTAGCATTTCTCCTGGTCCTTCTCCTAAAGTGAAGCAAATAGAAGGGAACTAGGAAGGAGCTGATTGGTTTACATGTTGCTGTGACCAATCAGAGAAGTCCTTACAGATTCACTCTCATTACAAGAGGACCAGGAGGGTTGTGGCATGTGCAGACAGAAATGTATTAATCAAAATGCATTTATAGTATTCTCAGTAGATTTGATACTGTTCATTTATATTGATAATTGTGAAAAAATTGACAAAACCTCAATGAAATAAAGCATAGTTTTGGGTTCGCGTTAACCTTTAGGTAAGATAACCTTCATTTGTTCCACAATGGTGAAATTCCAGTGTTGCAACACAGAGTAGGTACAGAAGTATAATAATAAAAAACAGATAACTCTTAAAAAGTCTTGAAAAAGCTCATGATCCAGCATAGATGTGAGTTTATCCAGGACCTTCTGTCCCCCACCTCCTGCACCGAGTCCAGAGCACAGCCGAGGACGGAGCTTTGTCCAGCCTCTTCCTCTCTCTCTGTGATGCTGCTGCTCCAGCAGGCCACACCTACAGGAGCTGATGCCACCACAGAGTCGTAGAAGGTCTTCAGGAGTGGCCCTGTCACTCCAAAAGACCTGAGTCTCCTCAGGAGGTAGAGCCGACTCTGGCTCTTCCTGTACAGTCTGTGTTATGAGTCCAGTCCAGTTTGTGGTTCAGATGAACACCAGGTACTTGTATGAGTCACTCTCTCAATGTCCCTTCCCTGGATGTTCACTGGTGAGGGGGGCGTGGCCTCTGACCACCACCATCTCCTTGGTCTTCCCCGCGTTGATGAGGAGGTGGTTCCGCTGACACCAGTCCACAAAGTCCTGCTCCAGTCCCCTGTCCTCCACATCATCGTCGTCCGTGATGAGTCCGATGATGGCAGAGTCGTCAGAGAACTTCTGCAGGACACAGCTGTCCATGTCATGTCTGAAGTCTGCAGTGTAGAGGGTGAAGAGAAAGGGTGCCCTGGGGCACCCCCACACTGCAGGTCCCCCACACTGCAGGTCCCCCACACTGCAAGTCCCCCACACTGCAGGTCCCCCACACTGCAGGCCCCCACACTGCAGGCCCCCCACACTGCAGGCCCCCCACACTGCAGGTCCCCACACTGCAGGTCCCCACACTGCAGGTCCCCCACACTGCAGGTCCCCACACTGCAGGCCCCCCACACTGCAGGTCCCCCACACTGCAGGTCCCCACACTGCAGGCCCCCACACTGCAGGCCCCCCACACTGCAGGTCCCCACACTGCAGGCCCCCAAACTGCAGGTCCCCACACTGCAGGTCCGAGTGTCAGACACACAGTTCCGGGCTCTCACAAACTGGGGTCGGTCTGTGAGGTAGTCCAGGATCCACTCTGCAGGTCGTACTCCACACCAGCCGTCTCCAGCTTGTCCCTCAGGAGCTGATGGTGTTGAAGGCGCTGGAGAGATGAAAGAACAGAATCCTCACAGAGCTGCCAGGCTTCTCCAGGTGAGAGAGAGAGCGGTGCAGCAGGGAGATGACGGCGTCCTCCACTCCAATGCCAGGACGATATGCAAACTGCAGCAGGTCCATGGCTGAGCTCACGGTGGAGCGGAGGTGGTCCAGGACCAGCTCCAGTGTCTTCATCAGATGGGACGTGAGAGCCACTGGCCTGAAGCTGTTGAGGTCTTTGGGGCGCGGTGTCTTAGGCACAGGTACCAGACAGGAGGTCTTCAGACCTGTGGTACCAGCCTCAGCTTCAGGCTCATGTTGAAGACATGCTCCATAACTCCTGGTCAGAGGAGGCGATGCATTCACTGCAGATTGAAATGGCAATAATCTTAGACTATTTTAGATTTTGTATTAAAACGGGGGGTTATATTTGTTAAACCATCCCCAAACTAACAAAACCTCAATCATCAAGACCAGGTCATGCAGTCAAGTTTGTTGTTAACAGTATATTTGCCGTGTAATGTCCCGCAGACGCTCCTTCCAGACCCCAGGTCATGACCCGGGGGCTTCTCTTCGTCTGCTTGCTTGTTTGGGTGGCGTGTCCCTTAAGAGCGGTGGTGTTTGGGGGCCAGTGTTACTGCTTTACTCACAGCCAGACACAGCTCCAGTGCAGGGCCCGCTCCAGACTCCACCCAGAGATCACGTGATGCCGTCAAACCCATGATCTTCTGGTTGGGAGGCGAGAGCTCTAACCCTAACACAGTGCATTTCTATATCACAGGAAAAACAACTACAGGTTATTTTGAGTTTGTATTATCAAAGCATATTCTTCACCCTGAATTAATCTAACAGATTATAACATA
>NW_027315723.1:49521490-49566490 GCF_026437365.1 Eucyclogobius newberryi
GGGTGATGTCGTCATGGTGATGAGGGTGGTGTCGTCATGGTGGTGAGGGTGGTGTCATCATGGTGATGAGGGTGATGTCATCATGGCGATGAGGGTGGTGTCGTCATGGTGATGAGGGTGGTGTCGTCATGGTGATGAGGGTGGTGTCGTCATGGCGATGAGGGTGGTGTCGTCATGGTGATGAGGGTGGTGTCGTCATGGTGATGAGGGTGGTGTGAGGGTGGTGTCGTCATGGTGATGAGGGTGGTGTCGTCATGGTGATGAGGGTGGTGTCGTCATGGCGATGAGGGTGATGTCGTCATGGCGATGAGGGTGGTGTCGTCATGGCGATGAGGGTGGTGTCGTCATGGCGATGAGGGTGGTGTCGTCATGGTGGTGTCGTCATGGCGATGAGGGTGGTGTCGTCATGGCGATGAGGGTGGTGTCGTCATGGCGATGAGGGTGATGTCATCATGGCGATGAGGGTGGTGTCGTCATGGCGATGAGGGTGGTGTCGTCATGGCGATGAGGGTGGTGTTGTCATGGTGATGAGGGTGGTGTGAGGGTGGTGTCGTCATGGTGATGAGGGTGGTGTCGTCATGGTGATGAGGGTGGTGTCGTCATGGTGATGAGGGTGGTGCCGTCATGGTGATGAGGGTGGTGTCGTCATGGTGATGAGGGTGGTGTGAGGGTGGTGTCGTCATGGTGATGAGGGTGGTGTGAGGGTGGTGTCGTCATGGTGATGAGGGTGGTGTCGTCATGGTGATGAGGGTGGTGTGAGGGTGGTGTCGTCATGGTGATGAGGGTGGTGTCGTCATGGTGATGAGGGTGGTGTGAGGGTGGTGTCGTCATGGTGATGAGGGTGGTGTCGTCATGGTGATGAGGGTGGTGTGAGGGTGGTGTCGTCATGGTGATGAGGGTGGTGTCGTCATGGTGATGAGGGTGGTGTGAGGGTGGTGTCGTCATGGTGATGAGGGTGGTGTCGTCATGGTGATGAGGGTGGTGTCGTCATGGTGATGAGGGTGGTGTCGTCATGGCGATGAGGGTGGTGTCGTCATGGCGATGAGGGTGGTGTCGTCATGGCGATGAGGGTGATGTGAGGGTGGTATCGTCATGGTGATGAGGGTGGTGTCGTCATGGTGATGAGGGTGGTGTGAGGGTGGTGTCGTCATGGTGATGAGGGTGGTGTCGTCATGGTGATGAGGGTGGTGTGAGGGTGGTGTCGTCATGGTGATGAGGGTGATGTCGTCATGGCGATGAGGGTGATGTCGTCATGGTGATGAGGGTGGTGTCGTCATGGTGGTGAGGGTGGTGTCATCATGGTGATGAGGGTGATGTCATCATGGCGATGAGGGTGGTGTCGTCATGGTGATGAGGGTGGTGTCGTCATGGTGATGAGGGTGGTGTCGTCATGGCGATGAGGGTGGTGTCGTCATGGTGATGAGGGTGGTGTCGTCATGGTGATGAGGGTGGTGTGAGGGTGGTGTCGTCATGGTGATGAGGGTGGTGTCGTCATGGTGATGAGGGTGGTGTCGTCATGGCGATGAGGGTGATGTCGTCATGGCGATGAGGGTGGTGTCGTCATGGCGATGAGGGTGGTGTCGTCATGGCGATGAGGGTGGTGTCGTCATGGTGGTGTCGTCATGGCGATGAGGGTGGTGTCGTCATGGTGATGAGGGTGGTGTCGTCATGGTGATGAGGGTGGTGTCGTCATGGCGATGAGGGTGGTGTCGTCATGGTGATGAGGGTGGTGTCGTCATGGTGATGAGGGTGGTGTGAGGGTGGTGTCGTCATGGTGATGAGGGTGGTGTCGTCATGGTGATGAGGGTGGTGTCGTCATGGCGATGAGGGTGATGTCGTCATGGCGATGAGGGTGGTGTCGTCATGGCGATGAGGGTGGTGTCGTCATGGCGATGAGGGTGGTGTCGTCATGGTGGTGTCGTCATGGCGATGAGGGTGGTGTCGTCATGGCGATGAGGGTGGTGTCGTCATGGCGATGAGGGTGATGTCATCATGGCGATGAGGGTGGTGTCGTCATGGCGATGAGGGTGGTGTCGTCATGGCGATGAGGGTGGTGTTGTCATGGTGATGAGGGTGGTGATGAGGGTGGTGTCGTCATGGTGATGAGGGTGGTGTCGTCATGGTGATGAGGGTGGTGCCGTCATGGTGATGAGGGTGGTGTCGTCATGGTGATGAGGGTGGTGTGAGGGTGGTGTCGTCATGGTGATGAGGGTGGTGTGAGGGTGGTGTCGTCATGGTGATGAGGGTGGTGTCGTCATGGTGATGAGGGTGGTGTGAGGGTGGTGTCGTCATGGTGATGAGGGTGGTGTCGTCATGGTGATGAGGGTGGTGTGAGGGTGGTGTCGTCATGGTGATGAGGGTGGTGTCGTCATGGTGATGAGGGTGGTGTGAGGGTGGTGTCGTCATGGTGATGAGGGTGGTGTCGTCATGGTGATGAGGGTGGTGTGAGGGTGGTGTCGTCATGGTGATGAGGGTGGTGTCGTCATGGTGATGAGGGTGGTGTCGTCATGGTGATGAGGGTGGTGTCGTCATGGCGATGAGGGTGGTGTCGTCATGGCGATGAGGGTGGTGTCGTCATGGCGATGAGGGTGATGTGAGGGTGGTGTCGTCATGGTGATGAGGGTGGTGTCGTCATGGTGATGAGGGTGGTGTGAGGGTGGTGTCGTCATGGTGATGAGGGTGGTGTCGTCATGGTGATGAGGGTGGTGTGAGGGTGGTGTCGTCATGGTGATGAGGGTGATGTCGTCATGGCGATGAGGGTGATGTCGTCATGGTGATGAGGGTGGTGTCGTCATGGTGGTGAGGGTGGTGTCATCATGGTGATGAGGGTGATGTCATCATGGCGATGAGGGTGGTGTCGTCATGGTGATGAGGGTGGTGTCGTCATGGTGATGAGGGTGGTGTCGTCATGGCGATGAGGGTGGTGTCGTCATGGTGATGAGGGTGGTGTCGTCATGGTGATGAGGGTGGTGTGAGGGTGGTGTCGTCATGGTGATGAGGGTGGTGTCGTCATGGTGATGAGGGTGGTGTCGTCATGGCGATGAGGGTGATGTCGTCATGGCGATGAGGGTGGTGTCGTCATGGCGATGAGGGTGGTGTCGTCATGGCGATGAGGGTGGTGTCGTCATGGTGGTGTCGTCATGGCGATGAGGGTGGTGTCGTCATGGCGATGAGGGTGGTGTCGTCATGGCGATGAGGGTGATGTCATCATGGCGATGAGGGTGGTGTCGTCATGGCGATGAGGGTGGTGTCGTCATGGCGATGAGGGTGGTGTTGTCATGGTGATGAGGGTGGTGTGAGGGTGGTGTCGTCATGGTGATGAGGGTGGTGTCGTCATGGTGATGAGGGTGGTGTCGTCATGGTGATGAGGGTGGTGCCGTCATGGTGATGAGGGTGGTGTCGTCATGGTGATGAGGGTGGTGTGAGGGTGGTGTCGTCATGGTGATGAGGGTGGTGTGAGGGTGGTGTCGTCATGGTGATGAGGGTGGTGTCGTCATGGTGATGAGGGTGGTGTGAGGGTGGTGTCGTCATGGTGATGAGGGTGGTGTCGTCATGGTGATGAGGGTGGTGTGAGGGTGGTGTCGTCATGGTGATGAGGGTGGTGTCGTCATGGTGATGAGGGTGGTGTGAGGGTGGTGTCGTCATGGTGATGAGGGTGGTGTCGTCATGGTGATGAGGGTGGTGTGAGGGTGGTGTCGTCATGGTGATGAGGGTGGTGTCGTCATGGTGATGAGGGTGGTGTCGTCATGGTGATGAGGGTGGTGTCGTCATGGTGATGAGGGTGGTGTGAGGGTGGTGTCGTCATGGTGATGAGGGTGGTGTCGTCATGGTGATGAGGGTGGTGTGAGGGTGGTGTCGTCATGGTGATGAGGGTGATGTCGTCATGGCGATGAGGGTGATGTCGTCATGGTGATGAGGGTGGTGTCGTCATGGTGGTGAGGGTGGTGTCGTCATGGTGATGAGGGTGATGTCATCATGGCGATGAGGGTGGTGTCGTCATGGTGATGAGGGTGGTGTCGTCATGGTGATGAGGGTGGTGTCGTCATGGCGATGAGGGTGGTGTCGTCATGGTGATGAGGGTGGTGTCGTCATGGTGATGAGGGTGGTGTGAGGGTGGTGTCGTCATGGTGATGAGGGTGGTGTCGTCATGGTGATGAGGGTGGTGTCGTCATGGTGATGAGGGTGGTGTCGTCATGGCGATGAGGGTGATGTCGTCATGGCGATGAGGGTGGTGTCGTCATGGCGATGAGGGTGGTGTCGTCATGGCGATGAGGGTGGTGTCGTCATGGCGATGAGGGTGGTGTCGTCATGGCGATGAGGGTGGTGTCGTCATGGCGATGAGGGTGGTGTCGTCATGGCGATGAGGGTGGTGTCGTCATGGCGATGAGGGTGGTGTCATCATGGCGATGAGGGTGATGTCGTCATGGCGATGAGGGTGGTGTCGTCATGGCGATGAGGGTGGTGTTGTCATGGCGATGAGGGTGGTGTCGTCATGGTGATGAGGGTGGTGTGAGGGTGGTGTCGTCATGGTGATGAGGGTGGTGTCGTCATGGTGATGACGGTGGTGCCGTCATGGTGATGAGGGTGGTGTGAGGGTGGTGTCGTCATGGTGATGAGGGTGGTGTCGTCATGGTGATGAGGGTGGTGTGAGGGTGGTGTCGTCATGGTGATGAGGGTGGTGTGAGGGTGGTGTCGTCATGGTGATGAGGGTGGTGTCGTCATGGTGATGAGGGTGGTGTGAGGGTGGTGTCGTCATGGTGATGAGGGTGGTGTCGTCATGGTGATGAGGGTGGTGTGAGGGTGGTGTCGTCATGGTGATGAGGGTGGTGTCGTCATGGTGATGAGGGTGGTGTGAGGGTGGTGTCGTCATGGTGATGAGGGTGGTGTCGTCATGGTGATGAGGGTGGTGTCGTCATGGTGATGAGGGTGGTGTCGTCATGGTGATGAGGGTGGTGTGAGGGTGGTGTCGTCATGGTGATGAGGGTGGTGTCGTCATGGTGATGAGGGTGGTGTGAGGGTGGTGTCGTCATGGTGATGAGGGTGATGTCGTCATGGCGATGAGGGTGATGTCGTCATGGTGATGAGGGTGGTGTCGTCATGGTGGTGAGGGTGGTGTCGTCATGGTGATGAGGGTGATGTCATCATGGCGATGAGGGTGGTGTCGTCATGGTGATGAGGGTGGTGTCGTCATGGTGATGAGGGTGGTGTCGTCATGGCGATGAGGGTGGTGTCGTCATGGTGATGAGGGTGGTGTCGTCATGGTGATGAGGGTGGTGTGAGGGTGGTGTCGTCATGGTGATGAGGGTGGTGTCGTCATGGTGATGAGGGTGGTGTCGTCATGGTGATGAGGGTGGTGTCGTCATGGCGATGAGGGTGATGTCGTCATGGCGATGAGGGTGGTGTCGTCATGGCGATGAGGGTGGTGTCGTCATGGCGATGAGGGTGGTGTCGTCATGGCGATGAGGGTGGTGTCGTCATGGCGATGAGGGTGGTGTCGTCATGGCGATGAGGGTGGTGTCGTCATGGCGATGAGGGTGATGTCATCATGGCGATGAGGGTGGTGTCGTCATGGCGATGAGGGTGGTGTCGTCATGGCGATGAGGGTGGTGTTGTCATGGCGATGAGGGTGGTGTCGTCATGGTGATGAGGGTGGTGTGAGGGTGGTGTCGTCATGGTGATGAGGGTGGTGTCGTCATGGTGATGAGGGTGGTGTCGTCATGGTGATGAGGGTGGTGCCGTCATGGTGATGAGGGTGGTGTGAGGGTGGTGTCGTCATGGTGATGAGGGTGGTGTCGTCATGGTGATGAGGGTGGTGTGAGGGTGGTGTCGTCATGGTGATGAGGGTGGTGTGAGGGTGGTGTCGTCATGGTGATGAGGGTGGTGTCGTCATGGTGATGAGGGTGGTGTGAGGGTGGTGTCGTCATGGTGATGAGGGTGGTGTCGTCATGGTGATGAGGGTGGTGTGAGGGTGGTGTCGTCATGGTGATGAGGGTGGTGTCGTCATGGTGATGAGGGTGGTGTGAGGGTGGTGTCGTCATGGTGATGAGGGTGGTGTCGTCATGGTGATGAGGGTGGTGTGAGGGTGGTGTCGTCATGGTGATGAGGGTGGTATCGTCATGGTGATGAGGGTGGTGTGAGGGTGGTGTCGTCATGGTGATGAGGATGGTGTCGTCATGGTGATGAGGGTGGTGTGAGGGTGGTGTCGTCATGGTGATGAGGGTGGTGTCGTCATGGTGATGAGGGTGGTGTGAGGGTGGTGTCGTCATGGTGATGAGGGTGGTGTCGTCATGGTGATGAGGGTGGTGTCGTCATGGTGATGAGGGTGGTGTCGTCATGGTGATGAGGGTGGTGTCGTCATGGTGATGAGGGTGGTGTGAGGGTGGTGTCGTCATGGTGATGAGGGTGGTGTCGTCATGGTGATGAGGGTGGTGTGAGGGTGGTGTCGTCATGGTGATGAGGGTGGTATCGTCATGGTGATGAGGGTGGTGTGAGGGTGGTGTCGTCATGGTGATGAGGATGGTGTCGTCATGGTGATGAGGGTGGTGTGAGGGTGGTGTCGTCATGGTGATGAGGGTGGTGTCGTCATGGTGATGAGGGTGGTGTGAGGGTGGTGTCGTCATGGTGATGAGGGTGGTGTCGTCATGGTGATGAGGGTGGTGTGAGGGTGGTGTCGTCATGGTGATGAGGGTGGTGTGATCCACAAACTTTTTACAGTTTTACAGAGTCGTGGCTGGAGGTGCAGCAGTTTGTGCACAGGGAGAAGAGCAGGGGAGACCGTACACAGCCCTGTGGAGCTCCTGTGCTGATATTTTCAACTAATTTTAAAAAATGTAGCATTTGTTAATGTGGAAAACCACTTTTATTTTGATGTGCAGCTGGCAATGTAATTAATCATGGTCAAAACAAAGAAAGAATCTTTTCAGTTATTTTTTCTGATGAAATTCAAAATGAGACTTAATTCAGCAAATCTTGTTCCTGAAATGTAATTTAGTCGCCCAGAAAACGGTTGAAGCGTGGCATCATTACAACAATGAAACTGACTTACTTCCTCAAAACTCCTGTTACACAATAAATGGATATTTTGGAAGCGAGTTCTGCAGCAGAAAAAGGCCATCAGCACCACATGGACATTCTCATTAGAGAAAAGGAAAAGATGACGTTCTGACTTCATTAGAAAATGGACAAACTTGATCAACTTTGTATGTTTCTGTTGTACATGTAACAAATATAATGCATTTTACACTTACTTCTGATGACAAAATCACACAAATACAGGCAAAATGAGTAAAATGTCTTGCCCAATGACACAAAGACAGGTCCTTTAACTTAATTCTAAATCAACTCAACGCAAGATTAGTCTTTGTCTAAACCTCTGTTCTAATCTGCACTTTTAGAAGGAGTTACAGAGGTGAGGCTCAGGGGGAGGAAGCAGCGTCTCCAGTGGGCAGAGTGGACCGGACCAGAGTCTCAGGGTCACTGGCTCCTGAGGGCCTACTCCTGACCAATTACACTCACACATTCAGCAGAACACAGAGACGGTTCCTAGAAACAGCCCCCAACCACCAGGAACTATACAAGGCAGGAGTCCTCACATGCAGAGGCATCAAAAGACCAAGAAACGTCGATACGTAAACAGGAAGTGGCAACATAGGCTACTACTTCCTGTTGGAAATGGAGAAAATAAGGTGAAGACTAAAAATGGAAGAAAGTCACTCGAGTCACTCCAGTTCTTAAAGGAGATAAATGGGAAACATGAGCGTTTAACTTTGTTTCCTCATCACGCGTTTACTCAAAGTTGTAGTTTGATTGAAATGTGACTATGAAGAGGCGGGGCTTATCACTTCTGCCATTTTGAACAAAAGGTCAATGTACTTTTCTCTCACTGAGCTGTTTTAGATCAATATTGCAGTTTACAAAGTGTAAACCAATGGTGTATGTGATAGTACGAAGCGTAATGCCTGGGGAAATATGCTCGATACGTCTCCTTTAATCCTGACGTCTTCTAATGTTGGAAAACTGCTTTGTTTTCTGTGAGCGACAAGAACTAAACTGTATTTCACACAATATCGACAGTGGCGCAGTGGTCAGAGCTATTAGCGACGCACTCCAGGGTTACCAGCTCCAGACCAATCACTGTTGTTGTTTCCTTGGGCAAGACACGTTCACTTTGTCTGTGGAACAATCCGGACTAAACGTGAATGTTCCCTCTCTTCAGGA
Organism: Eucyclogobius newberryi; assembly: GCF_026437365.1. Lineage (NCBI taxonomy): Eukaryota > Metazoa > Chordata > Actinopteri > Gobiiformes > Gobiidae > Eucyclogobius > Eucyclogobius newberryi. Next base: position 49,529,708 of record NW_027315723.1, read on the forward strand.
GATTTTCCACAGTGAAAATAGCGGCTCGGTCTAAAATAGAGCTCTCATGTGCAGTGGGTGAGCAGGAAGTGACCGGGCCAGGCGTGGACCAGAAACATGTGCACGGTGACCTCTGACCTCTCGGGACTGGTCCTTCCTGCACCCGTCCACTTCTCCGAGTCCCAGGGTTAGAACCAAAAGATCTACTAGAACATGAGGAGGAGATGTTGTTCCACTGATGAAGCCAAACGCCGTCACGTCAGGACGAGTCTGAGGAACCTGACGTTAGACGCAGTGAGTGTCGTTGGAATGGCGCCCTCCAGTGGACGTTCACTCACCTCACACTGAACACGCACTTCTCACAGAAGTGAACATGTGCAGGAATCCTCAAAGTACTTTCTACTTTTAAGTCCAATTCAAACATGCAGTGGAGTAGAAAGTACAGACACCTGCTCTCAAATGTAGTGAAGTAACAGTTCAAAGTGTCCCATGTAAAGAACAGTACTTTTACTTGTTGTACTTGTTACTTTCCAGCGCTGCATCGTATGTACATTCTTTTGGAGACAGAGAAGCTGGTGGAAGGGAAGGACAAACACTATTCAAATAAAAAGGCTTTTCTTTAGTTTTTTAAACAAAGAAACAAGGCAATTCCCATTAAAGACAATAATACTACACATTAGCCAAGTTTCTATGTACGAAGAAGTATTTCACACAAACCAAGGGTTAACGCTACCACAGTGTGAGGCTGGAGCCATTTGAGCTGTAATATTATTATTATTATAGTATTATAATACAATTATAATATGATAGTTTTATATAGAAGATTCTCCCATGAAAGACAATGGCACCGCTCATTATAATGAAAACATCTGCACAAGATTTAAAATGAACTGAATCCTCTTGAACTCATGAATTGGGCAAATCATATATATATATTTAGATCCTGGACTACCTCACAGACCGACCCCAGTTTGTGAGAGCCCGGAACTGTGTGTCTGACACTCGGACCTGCAGTGTGGGGGCGCCCCAGGGCACTGTCCTCGCGCCCTTTCTCTTCACCCTTTACACTGCAGACTTCAGACATGACACGGACAGCTGTGTCCTGCAGAAGTTCTCTGACGACTCTGCCATCATTGGACTCATCACGGACGACGATGACGCGGAGTACAGAGGACTGGCGCAGGACTTTGTGGACTGGTGTCAGCGGAACCACCTCCTCATCAACGCGGGGAAGACCAAGGAGATGGTGGTGGATTTCCGCAGACGCCACCCCACTGCCCCCTCACCAGTGAACATCCAGGGACGGGACATTGAGAGAGTGGACTCATACAAGTACCTGGGTGTTGATCTGAACCACAAACTGGACTGGACTCATAACACGGACGCACTGTACAGGAAGAGCCAGAGTCGGCTCTACCTCCTGAGGAGACTCAGGTCTTTTGGAGTGACAGGGCCACTCCTGAAGACCTTCTACGACTCTGTGGTGGCATCAGCCCTCCTGTACAGTGTGGCCTGCTGGAGCAGCAGCATCACAGAGAGGGCGAGGAAGAGGCTGGACAAAGTCATCAAGAAGTCCAGCTCCGTCCTGGGCTGTGCTCTGGACTCGGTGCAGGAGGTGGGGGACAGGAGGGTCCTGGCTAGATTCACATCTATGCTGGACCATGAGTGTCACCCCCTGCGGGACACTCTCTCCGCTCTGGAGAGCAGCTTCAGTGAGAGACTGATCCACCCTCGATGTGTGAGGGAAAGGTTCCGTAGGTCTTTCCTTCCTGCTGCTGTCAGACTTTATAACAAAAACTGTTAGTACTGAACACTCGCAATACTGACCTAACCTAATACTGATGTGCAATTCTGTCATATGTGCAATTGCTGTTGGGATTCATGTGCAATTCATGTGCAACCTATGTGCTGTCGTGACACATATTCATGTGCAATTACTGTCGTGATCACATGCAATGGTATTTATGTATTTATTTATTTATTTGTCTATGGGAGTTTTTATTTATTTATAGGAGATCTTCTACTGAAAGTGTTTTTCAGACTTCCTATAAGTGATCTGTTCTTCTGTATCTACCTCTGTATCTACCTGCGTTGCACCAATGAAATTTCCCCATGTGGGACAATAAAGGAATATCTTATCTTATCTTATCTTATTTATTTTTAAGATTCATAACAATTGGATCCAATTTCATTTCAGTCTTTGTCCCCTTAATGTAAGTGTTTCTAAGACAACCATTAGAACATCATGTCATACAAACCTGTTCTCTCTTTTATCAATCATGATTTATTAAATCTCTTTGACACTTTGAGTCTTAAGTTTATACAGTATTATTTAGACTTTAGTGGCAGCTCAACACGTCCTGATGGAATTGGCTTTTCATTTGAGTCTCACCAGACGGCATTATAAAGAAGGAAAATATATATATAAGTCGTATTTTGGGGGGAAATGTATTTGATAAAATCCAAGAACGGACATTTCATCTTGAAATGTAGTTTAAAATAATAACAGTTTAGAGAACATGGTGAATAGGTGTACGTATGCTAACGCTAACACCTTCAGCTACATGACGTATGCTAACGCTAACACCTTCAGCTACATGACATATGCTAACGCTAACACCTTCAGCTACATGACGTATGCTAACGCTAACACCTTCAGCTACCTGACGTATGCTAACGCTAACACCTTCAGCTACCTGACGTATGCTAACGCTAACACCTTCAGCTACATGACATATGCTAACGCTAACACCTTCAGCTACATGACGTATGCTAACGCTAACACCTTCAGCTACATGAGGCACAGACAGAACTGTGGTAAGTGTCTGGTATGTTAACGTAACATATGAACAGTTATTCAGATAACTATAGCATAAAGAACATGCTAACATGCTAACAAGTTTAGCAAAGCATCAATTTTACCCCAAATCACTGAATCCACTGAATTCTTCTTCCTCTGTCACTTCTAAACAACTCCACAAACTCCAGAGGTAGAGGAAGTGCAGATTCTTCTTCTGCGTCGCTTAGAGCCTAGAGCGCCCTCTTGTGGTTGCCAGTGTGAAAATAACAATATAACGAAATAAGTCGCTCTGGAGTATAAGTCGCACCCTGGACAAAACTATGAAAAAAGGTGTGACTTATAGTCCAGACAATACTGTAATTAATCATTCAAATCTGAAAGTGAAGTTTGTTCCCAGTGACTAAAGGCTGTGGCATCTGTGTGGGTCAAACATCACAGTCGTACCAAACAAATCATTTATTGAACATCCACAATAAAAACACAATTTCCCATTTACAGTGATACGTCGCATTTACAAGTGACTCTGAGAAAATAACTTAATTCAAGATTGACTTTATTCCTATTGACTTTGTTACATATGTCTGCCCTGCGTGGCCTCCGGGGGTTACACAAATCAATACAATAAAAAGGAATTACATTTTTCTCAATACTATTTAAAAAACCTATATGAAACTGTAGCACCTTCCATCTTCTCACTCATCCTCTCAAATATGGACAGAATAAATAATATCTGATCAGCTCCAGGATTTTTTAGAACAAATATGTCTCATTAGATCGTCCCGTGTCTCTTCATCACACGGGACATTCCTGTTTATGTCCATGTCTCCTGATGTCCCTCTTATGAGAAGCAGACTGGTCCTATGTCCAGGCCGAACTCCTGCTCGTCCCGGCCGATGTCCATGGGGGCGATGTCCACGATGGGCAGTCTCACTGACTTCTGAGTCCTGTACTCCAGAACTGTTTTACTCCACGCGTCCTTTGCACTCTGACACACGAAACAAGACAAAAAGACATATTAAGGCTATGACTGCACGGTGTTTCGTGTTCTACTGTAGCTCATTGCTTTGGACTGATGGTTGGTTTGACCTCTTTTGTCTAAAGTATGTACAACCATGACACTTGCATCTTGTTAATGCTTCATAAAATCACTTCCTGTGAAGCTCCTGCATTGCTGCATTAGGCTGCACAAATAAACAGTGGCGTGCGCTCAGGGCAATCAAGGCAGTGATTGACCAAGAAGATCTAAAATTACCGTGTGTCACAAGTATATTTAAGTTGTTCTAAAATATATCCAAATAAGCCCGTTTTCCCCTCTCTTCTGCTGCTGAAGCTCGGCTGAACTCACAGTGTCTTATAGTGGCCTCTACAGGCCGCTGAGCAGTACTGCAGGAAGCTTGGTTCTTCTTCCCCTGCAGCTGCTCAGTCTGTGGGCGTGTTCAGAGGCCCGTTCATGCTCCGCCCTCTAACATGAGCTTTTAGAACCAGAGCAGGGTTTGAGACTGACTTTTGCATGTGTGTTTTTTTCATTTGCGTTTAAATGTTATCCACAAATATTGATGAACACCATAAGTCTGTCCATCCATAAAGGTCACCGCACGCTACTGGTTTTTAAAATGTTATCAGAATATTCAAAACTCCAGAAAGAAGAAGATAAAACACATTTTCATATTTTGTGATATTCTGTGGTTAATCCCAGTTTCTCCATTGAATAAAGTATGTTCATTTTCACTTTTACCTCCAGTTTCTTCTATTCCATGATTTATAAAATGAGTCAATACAAGTACTCAACAAGTCTTATAATAAGTGCGTTTCCCTCACCGCGCAGCCGTCTTCTATGACCGAGTATCGCAGTCGGGGGTTGCCCTGTGCCCTCAGCTCCTGACCGTTGGAGCCCTTCAGCACCAGCGCCTTCCTCAGTTTGGAGGTCTTCTCATCTTTGTAGGCCACGCTGTTCCTGCAGTGATAGGTCAGGTTCTGGTGAGCCTCTGTGGACAGGAGCTGCAGAAGCCTCAGCTGCACCGCCACCACGTTAGGAGGGTCCTCTGGGTTCCCATAGGTCAACTGAGACACAGGAAGGTGTTATGTCTGTGCCGGTTTTAAAAGAGTAGAGCAGGTCTGTGCAAACTAACCTTCGCTCCATTGTTGATTTGAGCACCGAACCACACGGGCTGGCTGACGGTGGGGACAGACTTGGTCCACCAGAGCTTTCGGGGGACACTGGGGGACTGGGGGGACAGGCACGTCTGTCCACTCTCCATGTTACAGAAGACTTTGATGGCGTCCTTCGCACTGCCCTGGTTTGGATCGATCCAGTAGTCGCCTGTCAGAGGGACGGCATCGTTAAACATGGTAAATGAGTCAAATATTACTAAAGACGGTTTGAAATGTCAGAATAGGTGCGTTTTACAATAGAATTAATAAATGAGTACGTACAGTTCATACTATCAAGTTTATTTGTGTTAGGGGTTAAGAGGGTTTGTGTGTTTGTAACTAATGCACATGACAGCTTCTCATGTGTTTCTAACTATGATTTTGTTTGGTGTGTGGTAAATATTTATCACAGTTTTACATCAGCGGCAGATTGTGATGAAAAATGTAAAAATAAAAGTTGAAAATGACAGGAAGTGGAGCTGAGTTCTTCAGCAGAATCCCGGGTGACATTCCATCAAAACAATAGACAATATACGCCCAGCAGACATATCCATCTCAGAGTTTAAACAATCATTTGACTAAAGATAGGTGGAAAATTAAGTGTTGTGTAATGTATATGCATTTAGTTTACATGAATATAATCATGCACCTGCGTTCCAGTGAAATGGACCATAAGTGTTCAAAACCACTGGACGAAGGACATTGTCTCACCGCTGGGTTTGTCGGGGTAACATTGCCTGATGTCCTGGCAGGTCTTGGCAGGATTGGTCCTGCTGCCGTCGGGACTGCGCAGGTTCTGCAGGTGCCCGCTCAGGGTCTTCAGGGAGGCGTGGACTCCTGTGGGGGGGCGTCTCTGGTTGGGCAGGGCTTCGTCTTTGTTTATCTCCGGGAGTGCGGCCTTCACTGGACCTTCTACATATGCCTCTGCTGCAGCCATACCCTCTGTCCCATCATAGTCCAGAGGAGACATATACAGGTCATCTACTGCTGATGTGGGCGGGCCGGGGGGGCCAGGGGGGCCTGGGGGTCCCGGATCACCTGAAGGACCCTGAGGAGCATATCATTACAACATGGTCTAAACTCTCTAATACATAATGAACCAGTCAGTCATTAACGCAGAGCAGGTTTGTACTTTGACGTTTGAGCAGAGTGGGACATTACCTGGACTCCAAGATCTCCCGCTGTTCCCCTGCTTCCAGGAGCACCTGTGGGACCCGGCTGTCCCTGGTTTCCCTCCTTCCCGGGGGGTCCTGAGACACCTGGGGGGCCCTGTGAAAAACACAGGCATTTGAAATGCTCTTTTATCCACATTTTATAATCTGCACAGACTGTACCCTGGGTCCAGCAGGTCCAACTATTCCTCTGGCTCCATCGTCTCCAGGTTGACCCTAACAAGAAAGAATTAAGGAGATTTCTGGCTAAAAGCATCTACAATGTTGAATGGACATTTGTGATGTGGTAATTAGACACTTACTGTAGATCCAGGTAATCCATGGAGCCCAGTGAAGCCTCTGTGACCCTTCTGACCTCGCTCTCCTGCGTCTCCTGCTGTGCCCTTCTCTCCCTGAGGGCCTTGAGGTCCCTGCGACAATCCATGTGATAAACATTACATTTGTGACATAACAATCGTGTGCATTAAAATAAGGCTCAGGCACAAACCACTTTGCCTCGAATTCCGTCAGCTCCAGGTGCTCCTGGGGGTCCTCGGTCACCCTGATGATGAAACAATGAGTCAAGATATCTTTTGAATCAAAGAGAGTTCCTGTTGTGTATACTCACATCGGCACCTCTCTCGCCTGGGCTCCCGGTCAGTCCCACAGGCCCCTCGGTTCCTGGAGACCCCCCAGGACCCGACAGTCCCTCTTGACCCGGGTTACCCTTGTCTCCCTAGAAATACACAAAAAAGCATTATTACACAAGCCAGTTTTCAAATGATGTAAGCATGTACAGAAGCTACTTACCCTGGCTCCTACAAGGCCATCTTTACCGGGGGCCCCTTCTGCGCCAACAACTCCCTGAACACATCACATCTCTCAAATGAATCAACCATTAAAAACAACAAGTTAAAGATTTTCAGAAGGCCCTTCCTAACCTCAGGACCTGGCTCTCCTCGTGGTCCAGTGGAGCCTGGTAAACCCACACCTCCAGCAGGGCCTTTGGAGCCTGGAGTTCCAGAACTTCCTGCTTTTCCTGGAGCTCCCTGAAAACCAAACACATTAGAACATCTGCTAACTCACTGTTCTGCATGTTTTCTGACTGTTGATACGTACAGCGGGGCCCGACAGTCCCATCATGCCTCGCTCTCCTCTGGCTCCTGGAATTCCCACCACGCCTCTCTGACCTGCAGTTCCAGCTGGCCCAGGGGGTCCATCGGGGCCCTAACACAGAAGTTAATATTAGAACAATGCTGGTGTCACGTCCACAGCTGTGATAGACTGTATCGTACCGGAGGGCCGTCCTCCCCTGACTCGCCCTTCTCTCCTGCAGCACCACTGGGTCCCTGGGAACCTCTCTCTCCCTGACGTCCTGGGCCTCCATTATCTCCATGTATTCCTGGAGGACCTCGTTTACCAGGGGTCCCTAAGGGCCCATCTGCTCCCACAGCACCCTGCACAAAGCACACAGCACTTTGTGAGCAGACGTGTATCGCACTTCAACACACACTTTCAGTTTAGTGAGAAACTATGTGTCCAAATGATAATGATAATGTTATTATTATTATTAATGATGATAATAATAATACATTGTATATTATAATAATATAATGATGAGATGAACTCACAAGAGCACCTGCTGGACCAACACCTCCAGGTAATCCAGGGAATCCAGGAGCACCCTGTCACAAGAATGATTTGTTAAATGAACAGTTCACTAATATAATATACAAACAATACAGTCTGTAATGGTGTGTTACTCACAGTCTGTCCCTGAGTCCCTCGGGCCCCCTTCAGGCCTGTCACGCCCACTGGCCCCTGTACACAGCACCTCCTCAGCATCACAGTCACACATGTACACACCAGGTGACTTTAGATGTACTGACCTGTTCACCCGGTTTACCAGCAGTCCCCTGAGGCCCTGGGGAACCTGTCTCTCCTTTCAGACCAGGCTCTCCAGTCTCTCCTTTCACTCCAGGCTGGCCGTCAAGTCCCTGTGAAAACAGAAGTAAGTAAATAAGTCTGTCACTTTCATTCTTATTGTGTAAATAATGACTTACCTGAGGTCCAGGGAATCCAGCAGGGCCAGTAGGACCGGCCTCACCAGTGGAACCCTGTTCACCCAAACACAACTTTAGTTTTGTACATAATTATTCATATTTACAGATATGAAGTAATACTGACAGAGATTCCTCTGGTGCCTCGTCGGCCTGTGGGTCCTGGGGGTCCGATCTCTCCCTGAAACAAGGACGCTTGAGTTCAACAGTCAGTCCAGTTAAAAGTCTCATGTCAAAGAGGACAATGAGAGCCTGACCTTCTCTCCGTTGGGTCCACCTAATCCAGGAGGTCCCACAGAACCAGCCAGTCCCTAAAGACAGAACACACAATTCACAGTCCACTGTAATAGTTCAGGTGCTTCGCTTACTCAATATGAACTCACCCTCTGACCATCAGCTCCGGCTTTGCCTTCAAGTCCTGCCTCTCCCACACTTCCCTGTGAGAACACATCCATATTCATCATATAATCGGAGATATAAATAGTTTTTTGGGCTTATCAGGGACTTACAGCTTCTCCCTTTGGTCCTGCTGGTCCCGGGATGCCCCTCTCCCCGGGCATTCCCATAAGACCCTGAGGACCTAGCTCTCCGACGCCTCCTTTGGTTCCAGCAGCGCCCTGAAGCACATAGTCTGAGAATTATCCATGTTATATTATTATCTGTCATCCAGTAGAGTCAGTCTTATACCTTTGGTCCATCATGTCCAGGAGCTCCAGGGCCACCCTTAGGTCCTGGCAGTCCATTTGATCCAACCTCACCTCTCTCCCCGGGAGGGCCTCGCTCTCCCTACAAGGACAAGCATATGAATTACATATCCTGTATACAAACTATAACAAAACTGAGTAGGTAACAGTGGCTCTTACCCTGGCCCCAGTGGCCCCCGCGGCCCCAGCCTCACCAGCCAGACCCTGCACAGCCAAAGAGGGTTTTATCACACGCATGAACCTTCACTCTACAAACACCCTTCAGGTTACGTACCTCAATGCCAGGTTTCCCTGATTCTCCAGGAGGCCCCGCAGATCCTGGCAAACCCTGAGAAAGACAAATAATATCATTTGTAAACAAATAAAAAAGATGGCTTGTATTATTGAAATGATTTGATAAAAAATGCATCCTTTACTTGGAGGGATTGTGCAAAAAACAAAAGATTTTTTAAAAACCTGAAATCCATTGAGTCCTTGTGGTCCCTGCTCTCCTCTCTTTCCTGCTGGCCCCTGAAATAGAATATTACAGTTGTGATCTTTTCCCTCGTCGCGTTATGTCGACATTGTGCACATGAAGATGCTCACGGCGGGGCCTTGAGGACCTGCAGCTCCTGTCTCTCCATCTTTACCATTCACACCCTAAAACAAATATAAAATAAATACATAAATACTACACGGATAAAGTGTTTTTATACAGTAGTTATAACCATAAAGCCCTTGTACCCTTTGCCCAGGAGGCCCCGGACTGCCAGCCTCGCCAGCTTTACCAGCATCTCCCTGAAAGCAAAAAGCCAATGTCATCAGTGAATTCAAGAAATGTTTAAAACTTTGAAGACTTTCTCTATCCCTTCCTATTTAAACGCTTGGAATAGTAGTCTGATGCCCTCTGCTGGCCGCACCGGAGAGTGAAGCATTTTGAAGGACAAATAAGCAGAATGAATAGGACACAACAGCATAAAAGCAAATAGGGAACTAAAGATACAATATCTGCAGGAGAACATTTGAGAATGAGGAATGTGCAACTACGTGTTTTAGCTTAAATAATATAATAAATGTGGCTACTCACAGCAAGTCCCTTTGGTCCAGGCAGACCCATTGAACCAGTCCCTCCTCTTGTACCTATGGGGCCCGCTGGACCTTGTTTTCCATCATCTCCTACTGAGCCCTGGGCAGACAGAATATCTGAATGATACTGAACGTAACATAAGACATAAAAGTTTGTCATTTCTGTACATACCACAGGACCTTGCTTGCCCTCTGATCCCTGGGCACCGATCAGTCCTGACAGACCCTGGAAACACAGAAACGTACTTACAATTTCTAAGATCTCAATGATATTAACATAACGCAGAGGGTTAACAGAACTGACCCGAGCTCCCGTTAGACCTGACTCTCCAATGCGTCCCGGGTCTCCTAGAAGTCCTTTAGCTCCGGGAGAGCCGAGCAGCCCTCGCTCTCCCTGTGCCCCCTGTGACAGCGCACACACAAGCATGAGTGACAGAAGGGCCAAATCAACAGCATTAAACAAAGCGAGTGCTGACCTTGGGACCGGGTAAACCGTCAGCACCAGGGAAGCCTCGGTTTCCAGGAACGCCCTAAAAACACCAGCAGTATTAACCAGGAAACCCCGTTCTGACCGATCCCCTCTCAAGCTGCTCCTCTGTCCCACGTCCACCGCAGCAGCAGAACCCCAGAGCCTCCTCAGCCTCTTCCCCTCCTAATATTCATTACGTCCTTCGCAAATTCATCCTAACTGACACTCACTGCCACAATGACAGTTAAGTATTGCACACTGACCCTGACCGGACAGTTAAGTATTGCACACTGACCGGACAGTTAAGTATTGCACACTGACCGGACAGTAACCGGACAGTTAAGTATTGCACACTGACCGGACAGTTAAGTATTGCACACTGACCGGACAGTTAAGTATTGCACACTGACCGGACAGTTAAGTATTGCACACTGACCGGACAGTTAAGTATTGCACTGTATTAGGGGCAAAGGTCAAACCTGCTCACAGGTGGCTCGTGGGCTAGTGTTAACACAGAGCTATTACTCTGATATTGATTGTGTTCGTGGTCATCTTACTGTTTCTCCAAGAGGTCCTGGGGCCCCGATGGCCCCAGCATCTCCTCTTGGGCCCCTCTTTCCTTCGTCTCCCATGGGCCCCAGCGCCCCCTGAGCTCCATGGTCTCCCTGTGACAGAGACACCACATATGCATGTCATAAACGAGGAAGTGTTTCAAATGTAAATATTGAATGTGCAGAAGCAGAACTTACACTTTCACCTTTAAGACCTGGCTCTCCCTTCAAGCCTAGAACCCCTTCTTCTCCCTGTCAGAAAAACACATGAGAAGTAACTTAGCAATAAGCTGGAAAAAATACTGCATGTACATACTCAAATACACGAAGATTAAAAGTAGTTTAGCATGAAATGAGGATGAGAGAAGGGAGGGCATGCAGCACATTGTCGGAGCGGAGAGTCGGACTCACGGCGCTGCGGCTGCTGCACGTGTTCTGTGGTTCTATTCTTGTTGTTTTTAAAGTGCAATAGAAATAAGGATGGACTGGACATATTACTTATGCATAAAATGTACTGATACATCATGACATCATCGTCACAGTCGTGTACGTTTGATTCTGTCTTGGCTCCAAAGTGTCCGTGTGACGTAATATCTCACCAGTTGTCCTTTCTGTCCATCAAGTCCAGTGGTCCCCTGGGGGCCAGGGGTGCCGGGGGGCCCCAGCAGGCCTGGGGGACCATCCAGACCTGCCACTCCCTGAGAGGAAAGAGAAGGGGCGCTCCTGTCAGTCACACTGCCAAGTGAACGCATGAATGATGAAATGTGGACTTACAGCTTGTCCACGTGATCCTGGAGCTCCATCGGGCCCCAGGGCTCCCTGAGATGACAGAACTGTCAGAGCTACTTTTTATTATGTGATTGAATATTCTGCATCAAACACCTGTTTTCCTGATGGTCCTGCGGGTCCAGCATTGCCAGAGTCTCCACGTGGTCCCTGTGGTCCTGCTGTGCCTCTCACTCCAGTGGGTCCTGCTTCTCCCTGTACCACAAACAGCACAGTCTGGTTCAACTCAAAGCCCCGCCTACTTTTCCAGGAGGTGCCACAGGGAAATACTGCATAAACTGTGGTTGCCAGGTAACCATCGCTATCATGTGTTGGGGCCGTCACACCACATCATATTGGACTGATATTAATAAACATAACATCCCACTTGATGTAAAACTATGTCCAGTTTATGGATCATGAAACTCCTGCAATGGAAATAAAGATGGAAACTTCTGGAACCTACGTTTTACAGAAAAGGCAGGCAGAATGGAGCAGACTGAGCTCAAACGACATGTTTATGCTTTAGGTTTGTTTTTGGGAGAAAGCGCTAAAGATTTATTTGAGTTCAATAAAGGATTTTTGATGCCGTCAGTGTATTTTCTGGCCGTGGTCCTGAAAAGCCCCTGACCTCACACTTGACCCACTGAAGCACTCATCTGTTCTTATCAATAGTTCTTTTATATCATTTCAAATATATTGTGAGTTAAACATTAAGTTTCATGAAACAGAAATGCTCTGAATCACAGTTTGTCACCTTCATGCCAGGATTTCCAGGAAATCCAGGGATTCCAGGGATTCCGATGGGGCCCTAAAGTCAGGCCGGAGGGAAAGTCATTAATAACCTTTTCATTTGAATCTAGCTTTATTTAAAAGACAGAACTCTTACCAGAGGACCAGGTTTGCCCACGTGACCAGGAGTGCCACGTTTACCCTAAAGAAGAAGACTTTTTATATATTTAAACTCTACGAATGTACAAAGAGCCACAGTTCTCCCCCGTCAGGTCGGGCTCGTGGATCAGGTCGGGGTCATGGATCAGGTCATGGATCAGGTCGGGGTCGTGGATCAGGTCATGGATCAGGTCGGGGTCGTGGATCAGGTCGGGGTCATGGATCAGGTCGGGGTCATGGATCAGGTCGGATCATGGATCAGGTCGGGGTCATGGATCAGGTCGGGGTCATGGATCAGGTCGGGGTCATGGATCAGGTCGGGGTCGTGGATCAGGTCATGGATCAGGTCGGGGTCGTGGATCAGGTCATGGATCAGGTCGGGGTCGTGGATCAGGTTGGGGTCATGGATCAGGTCGGGGTCGTGGATCAGGTCGGGGTCATGGATCAGGTCGGGGTCATGGATCAGGTCGGGGTCATGGATCAGGTCGGGGTCGTGGATCAGCGTTTCGTGGTCAGATCGTGTGTCTTACCACGGGGCCGGTGGATCCAGCTCGGCCCCTCTCTCCCTGCATCCCGGCGGGGCCCTGACACACACACATAAAGCCTGAATTAAAACACAAAAATGGAAACCAAAATTATACCATATCTATAAATGCGGCCCCCACCTGAGGTCCTGAGGGTCCCATCTGACCGGGCGTTCCAGACGTGCCCTGCCAAACAAACACACAATGTAACGTCAACATCATGAGTAAAAGTATTGTTTCCTACAGATATTAATTTTGTTTCATCATTTCAATGATTACACCAGAATACCCTTTATAAAACAATGCTCGGCCCACTATTATTATTATTATCATTATTATTATTATTATTGGATTAATGATTGACATGAGTGATCTTCTTTCACTTCACAAAGAACATAATTCATTCATGGTCCTCCTGTCCGTCTGTGAGAGTCAGATCCTCCTTCATCTGGAACTCCTCCAGGTTTATACTTTTTCCCAAGGAGGTTATTTGTAGTTTTTCCTGACCGAGAAGGAGGAGCTAAGGACAGAAGGAGGAGCTAAGGACAGAAGGAGGAGCTAAGGACAGAAGGAGGAGCTAAGGACAGAAGGAGGAGCGGATGCTGGGACATCGTCCCTCGTCCCCACGGACATTGTTTAATCTGTTTTTCACTGTGGCCTTCAGAGGAAACAGTGGTTGTGATTTTGGGCGTTACAAAAATAAATTGAATTCAAACGTATGTTTTTCCTTCATAAATCTAGAGACAGGGCAAAACCCCCGAACACTAACATGTCCATGAACAGTGTGACTCGTGTATATAGTCTATATAGTATATATAGTATGTATAGTATGTATAGTATATATAGTATGTATAGTATATATAGTATGTATAGTATGTATAGTATGTATAGTATATATAGTATGTATAGTATATATAGTATGTATAGTATGTATAGTATGTATAGTATATATAGTATGTATAGTATATATAGTATATATAGTATGTATAGTATGTATAGTACAGTATGTATAGTATGTATAGTATGTATAGTAAGTATAGTATATATAGTATGTATGGTATGTATAGTATAGTATGTATAGTATAGTATGTATAGTATAGTATAGTATAGTATAGTGTGTATAGTATAGTATAGTGTGTATAGTATAGTATGCATAGTATAGTATAGTGTGTATAGTATAGTATAGTATAGTATAGTATAGTATAGTATAGTGTGTATAGTATAGTATAGTATAGTATAGTGTGTATAGTATAGTATAGTATAGTATAGTGTGTATAGTATAGTATAGTGTGTATAGTATAGTATAGTATAGTGTGTATAGTATAGTATAGTATAGTGTGTATAGTATAGTGTGTATAGTATAGTATAGTGTGTATAGTATAGTATAGTATAGTGTGTATAGTATAGAATAGTATAGTATAGTATAGTATAGTGTGTATAGTATAGTATAGAATAGTATAGTGTGTATAGTATAGTATAGTATAGAATAGTATAGTATAGTATAGTATAGTATAGTATAGTATAGTGTGTATAGTATAGTATAGTATAGTGTGTATAGTATAGTATAGTATAGAATAGTATAGTATAGTATAGTGTGTATAGTATAGTATAGTATAGTGTGTATAGTATAGTATAGTATAGAATAGTATAGTATAGTATAGTATAGTATAGTATAGTTTAGAATAGTATAGTATAGTATAGTATAGTGTGTATAGTATAGTATAGTATAGTGTGTATAGTATAGTATAGTATAGTATAGTGTGTATAGTATAGTATAGAATAGTATAGTATAGTATAGTATAGTGTGTATAGTATAGTGTGTATAGTATAGAATAGTATAGTATAGTGTGTATAGTATAGTATAGTATAGTATAGTGTGTATAGTATAGTATAGTATAGAATAGTATAGTATAGTATAGTATAGTATAGTATAGTATAGAATAGAATAGTATCGTATAGTATATTATAGTATAGTATAGTGTGTATAGTATAGTATAGTATAGTGTGTATAGTATAGTATAGTATAGAATAGTATAGTATAGTATAGTGTGTATAGTATAGTATAGTATAGTGTGTATAGTATAGTATAGAATAGTATAGTATAGTATAGTATAGTTTAGAATAGTATAGTATAGTATAGTATAGTATAGTATAGTATAGTATAGTATAGTATAGTGTGTATAGTATAGTATAGTATAGTGTGTATAGTATAGTATAGTATAGTATAGTATAGTGTGTATAGTATAGTATAGAATAGTATAGTATAGTATAGTATAGTGTGTATAGTATAGTGTGTATAGTATAGAATAGTATAGTATAGTGTGTATAGTATAGTATAGTATAGTATAGTGTGTATAGTATAGTATAGTATAGAATAGTATAGTATAGTATAGTATAGTATAGTATAGTATAGTATAGAATAGAATAGTATCGTATAGTATAGTATAGTATAGTGTGTATAGTATAGTATAGTATAGTATAGTATAGAATAGTATAGTATAGTATAGTATAGTATAGAATAGTATAGTATAGTGTGTATAGTATAGTATAGTATAGTATAGTATAGTATAGTGTGTATAGTATAGTATAGAATAGTATAGTATAGTATAGTATAGTGTGTATAGTATAGTATAGAATAGTATAGTATAGTATAGTATAGTATAGTATAGAATAGTATAGTATAGTATAGTATAGTGTGTATAGTATAGTATAGAATAGTATAGTATAGTATAGTATAGTATAGAATAGTATAGTATAGTATAGTATAGTATAGAATAGTATAGTATAGTATAGTATAGAATAGTATAGTGTAGTATAGTATAGTATAGTGTGTATAGTATAGTATAGTATGGTATAGTATAGTATAGTATAGTATAGTATAGTGTGTATAGTATAGTATAGTATAGTATAGTATAGTATAGTATAGTGTGTATAGTATAGTATAGTATAGTATAGTATAGTATAGTATAGAATAGTATAGTATAGTATAGTATAGTATAGTATAGTATAGTATAGAATAGAATAGTATCGTATAGTATAGTA
Organism: Eucyclogobius newberryi; assembly: GCF_026437365.1. Taxonomy (NCBI): domain Eukaryota; kingdom Metazoa; phylum Chordata; class Actinopteri; order Gobiiformes; family Gobiidae; genus Eucyclogobius; species Eucyclogobius newberryi. Next base: position 49,545,860 of record NW_027315723.1, read on the forward strand.
TAGTATAGTGTGTATAGTATAGTATAGTATAGTATAGAATAGTATAGTATAGTATAGTATAGTATAGAATAGTATAGTATAGTATAGTATAGTGTGTATAGTATAGTGTGTATAGTATAGAATAGTATAGTATAGTGTGTATAGTATAGTATAGTATAGTATAGTATAGTATAGTATAGTGTGTATAGTATAGTATAGTATAGAATAGTATAGTATAGTATAGTATAGTATAGAATAGAATAGTATCGTATAGTATAGTATAGTATAGTGTGTATAGTATAGTATAGTATAGTATAGAATAGTATAGTATAGTATAGTATAGTATAGTATAGAATAGTATAGTATAGTATAGTATAGTGTGTATAGTATAGTATAGTATAGTATAGTATAGTGTGTATAGTATAGTATAGAATAGTATAGTATAGTATAGTATAGTATAGTGTGTATAGTATAGTATAGAATAGTATAGTATAGTATAGTACAGAATAGAATAGTATAGTATAGTATAGTATAGAATAGTATAGTATAGTATAGTATAGTATAGTGTGTATAGTATAGTATAGAATAGTATAGTATAGTATAGTATAGTATAGAATAGTATAGTATAGTATAGTATAGTATAGAATAGTATAGTATAGTATAGTATAGAATAGTATAGTATAGTATAGAATAGTATAGTATAGTATAGTATAGTATAGTATAGTGTGTATAGTATAGTATAGTATAGTATGGTATAGTATAGTATAGTATAGTATAGTGTGTATAGTATAGTATAGTATAGTATAGTATAGTATAGTATAGTATAGTATAGTATAGTATAGTATAGTATAGAATAGTATAGTATAGTATAGTATAGTGTGTATAGTATAGTATAGTATAGTATGGTATAGTATAGTGTGTATAGTATAGTATAGTATGGTATAGTATAGTATAGTATAGTATAGTATAGTATAGTGTGTATAGTATAGTATAGTATAGTATGGTATAGTATAGTATAGTATAGTATAGTATAGTGTGTATAGTATAGTATAGTATAGTATGGTATAGTATAGTATAGTATAGTATAGTATAGTATAGTGTGTATAGTATAGTATAGTATAGTATAGTATAGTATAGTATAGTATAGTATAGTATAGTATAGTATAGTGTGTAATGCAGTTGTCACCTTGAGTCCCACAGCTCCAGCCTCGCCCTTGGGACCGATCAAACCCCCATGGCCCTGATGACGATGATGACAATGGGACATGTTTATTTATGATTTATTAAGGTGAAACTCACTGTGATCCGTGTGTTTATGACTGACCTTATGACCCTTGAGTCCAGGGAGCCCAGGCAGACCTGGAAACCCTCTCGCCCCCTACAGGAGAGAATTAAGAATAACTTAATGTCAACATGAGGTAAATATAGTCACGCTCCATAAAGAGTTCTGTTATGTTTGTTTAGCTTTGTTCTCATTTGTGACATGTGATGAGAACATTCTGAGGTCGTGTATGAATATTAGAAGAACTGAGCCTTACCACAGACCCTGGGAAGCCGGGCTCTCCTGCAGCACCTGGAGCTCCAGATTCTCCCTGAAACAGCGTTTGCAGTATTTATCACAGATCACATCCCACCCGATTTATGCAGTTACACAATTATTATCATTGAAGAGATGAAATACATATAGCAACCATGATGAGAACAGATCGACACAGATTCAGACTCTAGTGTGCGTCTTACGTCCAGGCCTGGTTTCCCTGACGATCCGTCTGGTCCTCTGTGGCCCGGTTCACCCTGAGGTCAAGAGGTCAAACACAGGGTCAAACGTGAGTTTCATCATCTCAAAGACAACGTGGTCATTACCATCGGCCCTGGATCTCCGGCGTCTCCTGGGATGCCTTGACCTCCAGTTGGTCCCTGAGACGAATCAAAATGACAGTTATTTTAATATCTGAGACGTCATAACAGATGATCTGAGACTCACAGGGTGACCGCTCTGTCCAGGAGGTCCTCGTGGTCCAGCTTCACCCTGAAAAATCATGTTTGATGTAAATATTGATTATGGATTATTCTGCTTCAGTTTCAAATGTTTGAGATGCATCTGGAGGATTTTTTATTAAACAATGTTTTATTCAGTTAGTGTTTTCATACTTTATTTTCTTTTTATACTACTTATTATACTTTTTATACTATGCTTTATTAAAAAAAGATTGCCACAACATGAATCTTTGGCCAATCACAAACCTCCTCTTGCTCCGAAACTACAATAAGCGTAGAGCGAGTGGGCGGGGCCAGGTGAAGGTCACATGTCTTACCCGGGCAGCGGACAGCATCCCGCCCAGACTGGACTTCTCGTTGAACCCGGACGCCATCTGCGCCGCGAGGCCCTAAACATGTGCACATGGAGTTAGTGCGAGAAGAACCAGAGTGGCCGTATGATGATGACCACTCACTCCGGGTGGGCCTTGTTCCCCAGCGGGTCCGGGCTGGCCTGGGTTTCCTGGAATACCGGGCTCTCCGTCAAAACCTGGAGGTCCCTCCAATCCCTGCAGAATTTGAGTAAAACGATGACCACATTTGGAGTTATATTTTTATTTATTATTATAATGTTTAATTGACTTTTTTTTCGAGTGTGATTTGAACAGACTTTACCTTTCGACCCTTAAACCCTCTGTGGCCAGTGTTTCCCTGGGCTCCTGAGGGCCCCTGAAGTATACACAAGATGTTGTCAGAAAATAAAAATAAAAATATGAAATAAAATCATATGTTTTTCAAACTAGCTTCCTAAGACTGTCAAGGCCAATTGTAACTAACCTAAATATTTACCATCAGCTATAAGTATTACTGAAGTACCTGATGAGCATGTACTTCCTACTTTCCAGCAGCAGCTTCACTTTAACACTTAAGTTTTTGATCTGCATCTTTGGCGCCATCTAGAGTCAAACTCATGTATTGTTTTATTATAACTGAAGGTTTTATTGGACAGAACAGTGGGACGAGAGAGGGAAGGACATTCAGCAAAACAATATTCTAACTAAATATTTTCACTTATACATTGGTAGTAAGTAATAAATACACATAAAAGGCAATGTTATTTAATATGTAATATAATATCAATGCAATAAGTTAAAATGTCATCAAAGCCTCACCATGGGGCCTGTGGGTCCAGGAATGCCCACGATCTGAGGAAACAACAACATGTGGTTAAGGTTAGACACACATACACACACACACACACATATGTATATGTATATGTATATGTATATATATATATATATATATATATATATATATATATATATATATATATATATATATATATATAGATATATATAGATATAGATAAATATTTGATATTATTACTTACATAAGGAATGTCCCCAGGTTCACCTTTTTGACCCTGAAAACAGATAATAATGTTTCAAATGTTGTTTTTACAGGTTTACATTTACAGACTAGTGCAGGACGTACCTTTGGGCCCCTGACCGCTGTGAAAACAGAACAGAAATATGGATTAAGCAGATGATAAATGTTAACTTGTTGCACACGTTTATTACGTTTATTACAAGAACTTTGTCCCATTAGAATGACAAAGTTCTATCTTCATAGTGTGTCCTGCTATGGTTAGCTCCATGTGAGCCACAGCGTGTTTGGATTAGACTCTGAACAATTATGCTGCATGTCCTTCCCCAGTCTCATCCCCATGTCACGCTGCACTGTCCTGTGTCATGAACGGTCCAGAACATAGAGCTCTTCTCCCTCTGAACTCACCCGGTCTGACATTTGCATTTCAAACATTAGTCTCCTCTGGTACCTATCTGGGCCTTGGCGCTGGCGTAGCTGGTGGCGCACACGGGGCAGCACTCTCCCGGGGGGGTCAGGAGCTCCGTGCACCCGGTCACAGCCTCACACTGGACCTCCTCGCACAGGGCCACGCCCATGTCGCACACGCACACGCGGCACAGCTCCGGCTTCCAGATGGCATCGTGGAGGTGCTCCTGACCGTCCACGGTGCAGCTCTCGGACGTGGGAACATCGGGAACATCGGGAACATCGGGAACATTGGGAACATCGGGAACATCGGGAACATTGGGAACATCGGGAACATCGGGAACATCGGGAACATCGGGAACTGAAACACAACGACACACGACACGTTTCATCGAATCGAATAACGGTCGGAGCTCAGAATGTACTGTATAATGTGACATATGGAGCTGGAGAGGCTTTTATTTGGGAATTATACATGGTTCTGGGGCAGTGAACATACTATATATACATACTATATATACATACTATATATACATACTATATATACTACTGCCAGAATTCTCAATCTGGGGTCTTTGTCCAAACCACGTGTTGAGGGGCCCAATTCCTTTTTTAACTAAGTGATAAAATATTACAATTTATTATGATATAAAAAGTGAGAGTTTTTGATGGAAACATCCAAACCAATCAAACAACACTGGTAAATGAAGATGGCCCCATGGTCGAGAAGCTTAAAGACCCCTGAGGGCCCACGTGTTTGGGGGGCTTCTTTTCTTTTGAACGTTGTTTCAGTAGTAAAATAATCTTCTACAGCATGAATGACACAACAACTATTTATGCACAACAAAGACACGTTTTAAATGATGTTCATCCACATGAGGAACAGAAACATATCTACAATACTTCATATTTTTATACTTGAATCCTAACATTTAACTAGAAGTATTAGAAGCTACTTTAGTTAAGACCCAAAAGACATAAAATATAATTAATTAAAAGTCTACAAATGATGTAAAACTATGTCAAACACGTTATAATGACTACATTTATGTGCATATAATAATGATATGTATGATGATAACAGCCTGAGGCCGCCTGAGGCCTCCTGAGGCCGCCTGAGGCCGCCTGAGGCCGCCTGAGGCCTCCTGAGGCCAGTGCGCCTGAGGCCTCCTGAGGCCTCCTGAGGCCGCCTGAGGCCTCCTGAGGCCTCCTGAGGCCTCCTGAGGCCAGTGCGCCTGAGGCCTCCTGAGGCCTCCTGAGGCCGCCTGAGGCCTCCTGAGGCCTCCTGAGGCCTCCTGAGGCCAGTGCGCCTGAGGCCGCCTGAGGCCTCCTGAGGCCAGTGCGCCTGAGGCCTCCTGAGGCCTCCTGAGGCCGCCTGAGGCCTCCTGAGGCCTCCTGAGGCCTCCTGAGGCCTCCTGAGGCCAGTGCGCCTGAGGCCTCCTGAGGCCGCCTGAGGCCGCCTGAGGCCTCTTGAGGCCTCTTGAGGCCGCATGAGGCCGCCTGAAGCCTCCTGAGGCCGCCTGAGGCCTCCTGAGGCCAGTGCGCCTGAGGCCTCCTGAGGCCGCCTGAGGCCGCCTGAGGCCTCTTGAGGCCGCATGAGGCCGCCTGAGGCCTCCTGAGGCCGCCTGAGGCCAGTGCGCCTGAGGCCTCCTGAGGCCGCCTGAGGCCAGTGCGCCTGAGGCCGCCTGAGGCCGGTGCGCCTGAGGCCTCCTGAGGCCGCCTGAGGCTGCCTGAGGCCGCCTGAGGCCGCCTGAGGCCGCCTGAGGCCGCCTGAGGCCAGTGCGCCTGAGGCCAGTGCGCCTGAGGCCGCCTGAGGCCGCCTGAGGCCGCCTGAGGCCGCCTGAGGCCAGTGCGCCTGAGGCCGCCTGAGGCCGCCTGAGGCCGCCTGAGGCCGCTTGAGGCCAGTGCGCCTGAGGCCGCCTGAGGCCAGTGCGCCTGAGGCCGCCTGAGGCCGGTGTGCCTGAGGCCTCCTGAGGCCGCTTGAGGCCTCCTGAGGCCTCCTGAGGCCTCCTGAGGCCGCCTGAGGCCAGTGCGCCTGAGGCCGGTGTGCCTGAGGCCTCAGGAGGCCGCTTGAGGCCTCCTGAGGCCTCCTGAGGCCTCCTGAGGCCTCCTGAGGCCGCCTGAGGCCAGTGCGCCTGAGGCCGGTGCTCACCTGTGTTGTCCTGTACAGTGGCGCCCTCTGCTGGCAGGCTGGAGCAGATGGGACAGCACTCTCCAGGAGGGGTCAGCGTGTGCTCACAGGGCCCCAGCTCCTCACACTGGATGTCCTCACACAGGACGGTCCCGCGCTCGCACACACACACACTGCAGGGGGAGGGCCGCCACACCTCGTCATGGGAACGGACGACTCCATCTACTACACAGCTGTCTGCAGCAGAAACACAAGGACAATGAGTGATGGAGCCGTGTCCTGAAGATGTGGAAAGAGCCTTTAAAGCATTCTCCAGACTGAAGAAGAGCATGATGGGATTTCAGTGGAGGAACTGGGATAAACCTCAGATTATCACAAAATATTAAAAAAATCAAGGTTTTGGCAAATAAAACAAATAAAGACATTTGATGTAATTACACTATGTATTTATTTAATAGATTATGATCGAACTGAAGGTAAAAGACAGATGTTGAAGTTTTACTGTACAAATACTTCTCTGGGAAGGTTGGACACAGCTAAAGGGATCAATAAATAAACAAATAAATAGATATGCATTTTCTCCTTCTCTGTCACTATGGGATTTTTAAATGAATAACCAAAGTTCATGTTGTCGCACGCTAGAATCACGTTCCTTAGTCAACACTTTACCGTATAAGGCATTGATAAGCACTACATTTCTGTTCATAATACTTATAAGGCATTTACTCATTCACTTGTTTATCACTTGAGAACGATTGAAAACAGTTTAATAATAGTACATTTTACACGTATTCACTTTTACGAGGCATTATAAGTTATCTAAACATGAGTAATTACTGGTAGTAAATTGTCTAAGGGTTATAAACAATTAACTGGCGCTTATTAACCAATCTTTAATTGGATGTTTGTACTTTTTATGTGTCACTAAAGCATAAAGGTTGTACACGCTTCCTACGGCCAATAAATATTCAAACATAATCTTTTCTTTCGATGATTATGAAGCTAATGATGATACATATTTCACGGGTCTTTGGGGGATAATAAAGCACATCTGTTAACGTGCGTTTGAGAGCGGTTCAGACCAGGAGACGCGTCCGGGAGGTCAGCTGACGCTCCCTCCACCAATCAGGCGCAAGAAGAGGCAACGCCAGCCAACCACAGCTCAGAGTCAGCCTGTCAATCAAAAGTGGCTCACGTCCTCTCCTCAAAGCACTCGGACTCTGCTCATCTGTGACTCCAACTCAACTAAAAGACCACGTGTTTTAATTGTTCATAAAACATGACAAATGTCCTGAAAGTAGCGTTAAATACCTGGATACTGCCTCCAGAACAGCATCGGCTTCATCGTTTCCTCAACATTTGTTACTATGAAAGACAACAGCTGATTTAAAGCTTAAAAAAGACAATAATCAAACCTTTCCTTGTGAGTTATTAATAGTTGCGACCGATCTCCAAATCCCCCACATCTGATTGTCATTAAAGGAGACATATGCATTACAGTGTTTCCTCATCATTAGTTTCCTCAAAGTTGTTTCTTTTAATTGATTCGTACAAGTTCGAGTTCATCCTCCGTCTTCCAGTGCTCCGAAAATTCTTGTTCCCACCTATCCCCTATTCACGCCCAAATCCCTGTAAAACTGAGGCGTGAGTCCGAGTGACGCGTGTGGAGATCTAAAATGTCACGTAGCCTCGAACATAAAAGCATTTGATCAGTGCCACAGGATCAATATCCAGTTTGAATGAGTCAAATGTAAAATGATGATGTACTTTTGTTACAGTCCAATGCAAAGAAGCAGAAAAAAACACAATATGTCTCCTTTAAACTACCACAGGGCAAGTCACACGGAAGAAGAATGCATGTGTCTCAAGGTCTTTTTCAGCAATAAAAGACCTTTAATTTGACACATGTTAGCGAGATACCTTTCATTTAACGCCTTATAGTGGAACATTCCAGACAACATGGACAGAAGCAGGTGATGGACCCCCTCTGGACCCTCTGGACCCCTCTGGAGGACCCCTCCCCTCTGAACCCCTCTGGACTCCCTCTGGACCCCCTCTGGACCCCTCTGGACCCCCTCCTCTGGACCCCTCTGGACCCCCTCTGGACCCCCTCTGGACCCCTTCTGGACCCCTCTGGAGGACCCCTCTGGACCCCCTCTGGAAGACCCCTCTGGACCCCCTCCCCTCTGAACCCCTCTGGACCTCCTCTGAACCCCTTCTGGACCCCTCTGGAGGACCCCTCTGGACCCCCTCTGGAAGACCCCTCTGGACCCCCTCCCCGTCTGGACCCCTCTGGACCCCCTCCTCTGGACCCCCTCCTCTGGACCCCTGGACCCCTCTGGACCCCTCTGGACCCCTGGACCCCTGGACCCCTCTGGACCCCCTCTGGACCCCTCTGGACCCCCTCTGGACCCCTCTGGACCCCTCTGGACCCCGTCTGGACCCCTCTGGACCCCTGGACCCCTGGACCCCTCTGGACCCCTCTGGACCCCTGGACCCCTCTGGACCCCGTCTGGACCCCTCTGGACCCCCTCCCCTCTGGACCCCCTCCCCTCTGGACCCCTCTGGAGGACCCCTCTGGACCCCCTCCCCTCTGGACCCCTCTGGACCCCCTCCTCTGGACCCCTCTGGACCCCTATGGACCCCCTATGGACCCCTCTGGACCCCCTCTGGACCCCCTTTGGACCCCTCTGGACCCCTCTGGACCCCGTCTGGACCCCGTCTGGACCCCTCTGGACCCCGTCTGGACCCCTCTGGACCCCTGGACCCCTCTGGACCCCTGGACCCCTCTGGACCCCCTCTGGACCCCTCTGGACCCCTCTGGACCCCTGGACCCCTCTGGACCCCTGGACCCCTCTGGACCCCCTCTGGACCCCTCTGGACCCCGTCTGGACCCCTCTGGACCCCTGGACCCCTGGACCCCTCTGGACCCCCTCTGGACCCCTCTGGACCCCTGGACCCCTCTGGACCCCCTCTGGACCCCTCTGGACCCCCTCTGGACCCCTCTGGACCCCTGGACCCCTCTGGACCCCCTCTGGACCCCTCTGGACCCCGTCTGGACCCCTCTGGACCCATCTGGACCCCTGGACCCCTGGACCCCTCTGGACCCCTCTGGACCCCTGGACCCCTCTGGACCCCTCTGGACCCCTCTGGACCCCTGGACCCCTCTGGACCCCTCTGGACCCCTCTGGACCCCTCTGGACCCCTGGACCCCTCTGGACCCCCTCTGGACCCCTCTGGACCCCTCTGGACCCCTCTGGACCCCTGGACCCCTCTGGACCCCCTCTGGACCCCTCTGGACCCCTGGACCCCTCTGGACCCCTCTGGACCCCTCTGGACCCCTCTGGACCCCCACATACACAGACTGCGATGCTTTTTCGCGCCGGGCCTAAAATCACTCACTTTGAGACACATAAAAGAAAACAATTAGAAATCCATAAAAGTTCCACGATTTCACAATTTCCCATAAAAGTTGCAGCAGCTTCAAAACAAACGTAAAGGTATAATTATATATATATATATATATATATATATATATATATATATATATATATATATATATATATATAATTAAAGGGTCATAAATTGTAAGTGCGTGTATGGTTTATGTTCAGACAGTGGTGGCGCTCTCGTCACACTAAACACACAAAGTACTACATATACTACACACAAAGTACTACACAAAGTACTACATATACTTCACACAATATCACAGATTCAGGCGTAATCTGCAGACGTGTCTCTTGTAGGAACATCTCAAAGGTTTATGTTTAAACTCTCTCTTGAACGTCCTGTATTAATGCTTTCACCTTCATGTGGATAATAATAGTGCTAAAATGGCATTTTGTTTGTCCATTTCAGCAGTTTCCTCTGACATACGTGTGGCACATGTAATACTAGAGTGAAAACTGTGTCAAATAATACATCAGCTTTAGTAGAACTCACATTTAGCATAGATAGGTTCAGAGATAATTATATATATAATTTATGTGTAAATATCTGTGTACATACTGAGACCAAGTTTATTTTTGCCACATTAGATGCCATATTAGACTCTATAGACGTTGTTATTATTATTATTTTATTATTCATTGTTTCATGTTGCACTTTAACGTTTTCCCTGTGTTCAATGACAATAAACCCGGGTCAGTTTATGCTATGACGCTAACAAAGCAGATACAGAAGAAGGAGAGGTTTTGGTAATACTCTGAAAATACTGACGTGTGTTATGACGTCTTCAAAGATAAAGTAATAAAGTAATAAAGTGAACTAAATGTCCAGACCTACAAACTAATGGACTGTCCACTCCGGCCCTGCTCCGGCCCTGCCCCGGCCCTGCTCAGGCCCTGCTCCGGCCCTGCCCCGGCCCTGCTCAGGCCCTGCTCCGGCCCTGCTCCGGCCCTGCTCCGGCCCTGCTCAGGCCCTGCTCCGGCCCTGCTCAGGCCCTGCTCCGGCCCTGCTCCGGCCCTGCTCAGGCCCTGCTCCGGCCCTGCTCAGGCCATGCTCCGGCCCTGCTCAGGCCCTGCTCCGGCCCTGCCCCGGCCCTGCTCAGGCCCTGCTCCGGCCCTGCTCAGGCCCTGCTCCGGCCCTGCTCAGGCCCTGCTCCGGCCCTGCTCTCCTGTAGAAGAGGTTCATGTTCGTCACAGTCTTGGCTCTGTAACAAAAGCCGTTCTGTGGAACATTCAGCAGAAAAGTCACATCTGTGTGAGTCTGAATGTCGAGTGCAGAGCAGCGCCTCGTGCACCTGCCGCAGCCTGTGTGACTGGTGATTATGTGGGGCCCCTGCTGTGCGCCGAGGCCCCGCTTCAAACGCAGAGTTATTTCAGGGAAACCACACTCTGGATTATAGGTTCTGCTGGAGCGAGGTTAGCCTGCGGTGGGTTAGCATGAGCCGCGCCCTCGACACAGCTCGCTACATGCTAACGCGGCTAGCATTCACACGTTCAGAATTCACTGGAAATAATGAGTTCACAATAATAAAAGGGTTTGTGAGGATGTCATGGAAGACGAGTGTTAAAGGTGCATAATGTAACATTCTGGCTTTAAACTGGTCTGTTTCCATGGAAGAGGCACAGCAATGTTTGTGATCTATAAAAAGACAAATGAACTTTAAAAAATACAGTTCAGTCCCAAAACCAGAAGAAGAAAGAGAGATTCTCATGAACGTGGCACGTTTGAGCTGCTTTGTGTTTAGTTTGTTTCACACTTTTAGTCCTAATCCACGTAAGCTTTTATACATGACACCACAGTTAGAATGCATGTTTTTTTAATTTATGAACCGTATGAATGTAATTGAATAAATGCAAGAAAGATACATTTAATGCCATACTGTGGAACAACGTTAATACATTCATTTGGCTGGAATCTACTTTTGCCACTGCATCTAGAGCGTGTCAAGCTTTAGTAGAAAAAGCTTCAGTTGTAGTCATCTGGACTCAGTTTGAAAAAATAGACGTTTCGACTCTCATCCAAGAGTCATTGTCAATAAAAGAATTTAGATCGAGAACTCCGATATTAATACTGTTCTGTGGTAAGACCCGCCCATAGACGTTGTTAAGCTTTGTTTAAGATTACAGTTGACTGAATGTTCCACGTTTCTTCTGGGGACCCCTAAAATCATTTTGTGACCCGCAGGTTGAGAACCACTGCTTTAAACAATGAATAGTATAGTTGTTGTATTAAAAACACTACACATACCAAATATGTGTCAAATTTATGTCGATTTCATTATCTTGTAGCAACTAATAACATAATAACGGTAATAATGATGTCATCACTTTGGACAAATGTAAATGTAATAAGCCATAATGTAGTAACTTGGGTGCCATCGTTGCGTTATCGGTTGCTACGTGGCTAAATCATACATTTTGCCTAAATCATACATTTTAGAATCAAGTGGGTGTAATCCCTCACTCGTCCTGGAGCGTTCCATGCCAGAGTTTATTTCTACAATGATTTTAGAATGTCATTTAAAACAGAACGAAAATGAAACATAAAACACAGGGCAGAACGAGACCAGAGAGTAAAAAAACGTAATAAAAAGAAAACAAGCAGCACAACATTCAGGGAAACAAAATCATTCAAAGTCAAATCAAGTCCGAATGTCATGTTTTCCATTTGCCTGATGTCTGTCACAATGTCAGTCCCGTCCTTTATCATTGGTGAGGTTTGTGTCATCCATTTCCTTTGATGAAAGTATCCATTTATCGTGTCCATGGCAAGAGTTTTGAGGCCCCAGAACATTGAGATGGAAATAGTAGAAAAAGCTTCAGTTGTAGTCATCTGGACTCAGTTTGAAAAAGGCTAGCTCGGTAGATTCAAGGGGGGAGTTTCTGTTGAAACAAACAACTCTTTCTACTTCAGGAAGGCTCCGCCCAATGGGCGGGTCTTACCACAGAACAGTATTAATATCGGAGTTCTCGATCTAAATTCTTTTATTGACAATGACTCTTGGATGAGAGTCGAAACGTCTATTTTTTCAAACTGAGTCCAGATGAAACAACTGAAGCTTTTTCTACTATGGAACACGCCTGGACGAATGAGGGATTACACCGACATTGAGATGGAAATGTCAAAAACAGTCTGCTGTTCACTGTTCCTTTAAGTCCAGTGTTTGTGAGCCACTGGACGGTCCTAAAACACATGACAGTGGTTTGTCTCCTGCTGCCACAGTTTCTCCAACAGTTGCATTTCCTTGTGAATAATGGGCACTTTGACATGACACATATTTCCAACAAAATTCCCTCCAAACATGTGATTTTGAGCTCCTCCTCTGGCAGGGACACACACTGTTGGGATGTACATATCTCCTTTAACATAAGTCAGCCTTTCCAGTGGGACAGTTTTCTTTCTTTTAACCTTAATAATGCCATAAGACACTTGAAACCTTTTTGTTGTTTTTAAGATTTGGTGGGACCTCATGTGACTGATGTACAATGAAGAGGATCGAGCTTGTTAAATACTTTCAGAATAGATGCATCACAGGTTTCTAGCCAAAATGACTGTATTTCCGGGCCTAGCCACATGCTAACCTCTCTTACACGTAACACATGAGCCAGAACAGTCTTTATCATACTTTTCCTCATATGTGGAGCTGTTTGCAGTTTGTATAAAAATATAAATTGAAGGGATACGTTCTTCCATCAGATCAATGTGACTGTAGCTTCTGATTTAAGCCTATTTGGTACAAAACTTTTGGTCATAAACAAACCAGTTTAAGATTGTAACATCTGTGTTTAGTTTGTATGTTTTGATCATCTGCCAGTAAGACCTGCACAGGAACCTCAGGCACCACATTACTCTCAGTATAAGACCTGCACAGGAACCTCAGGCACCACATTACTCTCAGTATAAGACCTGCACAGGAACCTCAGGCACCACATTACTCTCAGTATAAGACCTGCACAGGAACCTCAGGCACCACATTACTCTCAGTATAAGACCTGCACAGGAACCTCAGGCACCACATTACTCTCAGTATAAGACCTGCACAGGAACCTCAGGCACCACATTACTCTCAGTATAAGACCTGCACAGGAACCCCCGGCACCACATGACTCTCAGTATAAGACCTGCACAGAAACCCCCGGCACCACATGACTCTCAGTATAAGACCTGTACAGGAACCTCAGGCACCACATTACTCTCAGTATAAGATCTGCACAGGAACCTCAGGCACCACATGACTCTCAGTATAAGACCTGTACAGGAACCTCAGGCACCACATTACTCTCAGTATAAGACCTGCACAGGAACCTCAGGCACCACATTACTCTCAGTATAAGGCCTGTACAGGAACCCCTGGCACCACATGACTCTCAGTATAAGACCTGTACAGGAACCCCCGGCACCACATGACTCTCAGTATAAGACCTGTACAGGAACCCCCGGCACCACATGACTCTCAGTATAAGACCTGTACAGGAACCCCTGGCACCACATGACTCTCAGTATAAGACCTGTACAGGAACCCCTGGCACCACATGACTCTCAGTATAAGACCTGTACAGGAACCCCTGGCACCACATGACTCTCAGTATAAGACCTGTACAGGAACCCCCGGCACCACATGACTCTCAGTATAAGACCTGTACAGGAACCCCTGGCACCACATGACTCTCAGTATAAGACCTGTACAGGAACCCCCGGCACCACATTACTCTCAGTATAAGACCTGCACAGGAACCCCCGGCACCACATGACTCTCAGTATAAGACCTGTACAGGAACCTCAGGCACCACATTACTCTCAGTATAAGACCTGTACAGGAACCCCCGGCACCACATGACTCTCAGTATAAGACTTGTACAGGAACCTCAGGCACCACATTACTCTCAGTATAAGACCTGCACAGGAACCTCAGGCACCACATTACTCTCAGTATAAGACCTGCACAGGAACCTCAGGCACCACATTACTCTCAGTATAAGACCTGCACAGGAACCTCAGGCACCACATTAACTCAGTATAAGACCTGCACAGGAACCTCAGGCACCACATGACTCTCAGTATAAGACCTGTACAGGAACCTCAGGCACCACATTACTCTCAGTATAAGACCTGCACAGGAACCCCCGGCACCACATTACTCTCAGTATAAGACCTGTACAGGAACCCCCGGCACCACATGACTCTCAGTATAAGACCTGTACAGGAACCCCCGGCACCACATGACTCTCAGTATAAGACCTGTACAGGAACCCCCGGCACCACATGACTCTCAGTATAAGACCTGTACAGGAACCCCCGGCACCACATTACTCTCAGTATAAGACCTGTACAGGAACCTCAGGCACCACATGACTCTCAGTATAAGACCTGTACAAGAACCCTCGGCACCACATGACTCTCAGTATAAGACCTGTACAGGAACCCCCGGCACCACATTACTCTCAGTATAAGGCCTGTACAGGAACCTCAGGCACCACATTACTCTCAGTATAAGGCCTGTACAGGAACCTCAGGCACCACATTACTCTCAGTATAAGACCTGTACAGGAACCCCCGGCACCACATTACTCTCAGTATAAGACTTGTACAGGAACCCCCGGCACCACATTACTCTCAGTATAAGACCTGTACAGGAACCTCAGGCACCACATGACTCTCAGTATAAGACCTGTACAGGAACCCCCAGCACCACATTACTCTCAGTATAAGACCTGTACAGGAACCTCAGGCACCACATGACTCTCAGTATAAGACCTGTACAGGAACCCCCGGCACCACATTACTCTCAGTATAAGACCTGTACAGGAACCCCCGGCACCACATTACTCTCAGTATAAGACCTGTACAGGAACCCCCAGCACCATATTACTCTCAGTATAAGACCTGTACAGGAACCCCCGGCACCACATTACTCTCAGTATAAGACCTGTACAGGAACCCCCGGCACCACATTACTCTCAGTATAAGACCTGTACAGGAACCCCCGGCACCACATTACTCTCAGTATAAGACCTGTACAGGAACCCCCAGCACCACATTACTCTCAGTATGAGACCTGTACAGGAACCCCCGGCACCACATGACTCTCAGTATAAGACCTGTACAGGAACCCCCGGCACTGCATTAACCTCAGTATAAGACCTGTACAGGAACCCCCGGCACCACATGACTCTCAGTATAGGGCCTGTACAGGAACCCCCGGCACCACATGACTCTCAGTATAAGACCTGTACAGGAACCTCAGGCACCACATGACTCTCAGTATAAGACCTGTACAGGAACCCCCGGCACCACATTACTCTCAGTATAAGACATGTACAGGAACCTCAGGCACCACATTACTCTCAGTATAAGACCTGTACAGGAACCTCAGGCACCACATGACTCTCAGTATAAGACCTGTACAGGAACCCCCGGCACCACATTACTCTCAGTATAGGGCCTGTACAGGAACCCCCGGCACCACATGACTCTCAGTATAAGACCTGTACAGGAACCTCAGGCACCACATTACTCTCAGTATAAGACCTGCACAGGAACCCTCAGCACCACATTACTCTCAGTATAAGACCTGTACAGGAACCCTCGGCACCACATGACTCTTGTTTCTGAGCTTTATTCAGGGTGAACTATGCATCAAATCAACAAATCAAATGTATAAAACATATAAGTAGTAAATGCCATCTTCAGCTTGGTGACGTTATCATCACCATGACAACCAAACATTGTTCTGGCAATACAAACTCAAATGAACAAAAAAAGAGAATAATTTAAAGTAAGAAAGTTATGCAATTACTATGTCCCTGTTACTGTGTCCCTGTTACTGTGTCCCTGTTACTGTGTCCCTGTGTATGAGTCCCATCTGCCCCAGTGTCTTGTCTTACATGTGTCCATATTCAAGCTCATTTTCTAAATGTCCAAACATGTGTATGTGTTAAAATTGGCTCCTCTAAAGTGAACCCAAGTAATTGAATGTGAGAGTGTAAGACAATAAATCATTTAGCTTGATATTGGTTATAATGACCAAGGTGACTTGAATAAAATGTGAGTCATGAAAAAGTGTGTTTTTCTTTTCTTTAATGACTCATAAAAGATAGCTCACTAATAGAAGCAGAGGGAAATAGTTGTCAGGTTTTCTAGATTGTGAGGTGTTGTTTCTTAGATACTGACATGGGAATAAAACATGTTTTCTGATGTGATTCAGGCTGAGGTGGACTGAAGGTGGGACACATAGAGCTTGACTCCGCCCTGTGCCAGAACCAACAGCTTCACACGCTGCTGTTCTTAGTGTGATGCAAGTAACAGCATTAGACTATCAATGCCCCAGACGTCTGAGAGTCTGTGTCAACACTTTTCCATTTTCATCAGCAGTCTAAGCAGGGACTTCGCTCTCCCCAGACACTTCCTCCAGCTCCTCCGGGGGGATCCCGAGGCGTTCCCAGGCCACAGAGAGACATAGTCCCTCCAGCCTGTCCTGGGTCTTCCCCGGGGCCTCGTCCCGGTCGGACATGCCAGAAACACCTCCCCAGGGAGGAGCCCAGGAGGCTCCGGAACAGAGCCACCTCAGCTGGAGCAGCAGCGGCTCTACTCCAAGCTCCTCCTGTGTGACTGAGCTCCTCCCCCTATCTCTAAGGGAGCGTCCAGCCACACGGCGGAGGAAACTCATTTCGACCGCTTGTATCTGCGATCTTGTCCTTTCGGTCATTACCCAAAGCTCATGACCATAGGTGAGGTCAGAACGTAGACCGACCGGTAAATCGAGAGCTTTGTCTTTCGACTCAGCTCCTTCTTTACCACAACAGTCGATGCAGCGACTGCATCGATCCAACTGTCAATCACACGCTCCATCCTTCACTCACTCGTGAACAAGACCCCGAGATACTTGAACTCCTCCACCTGGGGCAAGGATTACTTTTATTTCAGAAAATAATCTGGTGTTAAAAATTCTAACTGATACTTACACATGAGAGGTGGAAACTACCAAAAGCAAAACTAAATCTATTGCTTCTTATTGAAAACAGAAAATCTAAATTGTTAAATGTCAAATGAGCACAACAGAGAAGTGAATGTGGTTAATAAATATATTATACTGGTATAAAAACCATGCATTCAAAGATAGAAATTAGCAACATCAAGTGCAACAGGTTGTTTGATCCAGATAAACCAAATTCCATGTGTGGCTTATTATTGATTGATGTTTCCTCTTGCACACATACCATCGACTTAAGCACGGACTAAATCAGGTCTAAGCCAGGACAGGAACTGGACAAAACCCAGTCTATCAGAGTAAATCCCCCTCTGCTCCTGTCACCTGCCTCAGCTCCTGTCACCTGCCTCAGCTCCTGTCACCCGCCTCAGCTCCTGACCTGCCTGGAGGAGATAAAGACCTGGATGATTCAGAACTTCCTTTGAATGGCTCAAAAACCCAACCCCCACCTCACCTTCATCAATCATGTCACCCACATCTGCAATACTTCCTTCTTCCACCTGCGTAATATTCCCAAACTCTGTTCCTTTCTCCACTTCCGGCAGCAGAGAAA
This sequence comes from Eucyclogobius newberryi, assembly GCF_026437365.1. Classification (NCBI taxonomy): domain Eukaryota; kingdom Metazoa; phylum Chordata; class Actinopteri; order Gobiiformes; family Gobiidae; genus Eucyclogobius; species Eucyclogobius newberryi. The sequence goes on from NW_027315723.1 coordinate 49,563,731, forward strand.
CTCTCCCAGGCCTTTGTTTCCTCCTGGTTTGATTTCTGTAACACACTCCTCATCGAGATCCATGTCAGGAGCCTCCAAAAGCTCCAGTATGTTCAGAACAGCGCTGCCAGGGTCCTGCCAGGGTCCTGCCAGGGTCCTGATGAGGGGACACAAACACATCACCCCCATCCTCTGGCTTCTTGTTCACCTCTGCATCGAGTACAAGGTCCCTCTGCACGCCCACCACACCTCACAGAACAGCTCACACTACACACCTGAGGCCGGACCAGGCCAACAGCAGCGTCTGCTCCTGCCCAGGACACTGCTCAGGACCATGGGAGACAGGGCCTTTGAGGCTGCTGCTCCCTGTCAGTGGAACGCCCTCCAGACCACCTCAGACAGTGGATCCCCCCTTTATAGACAAGCTTATAATGAATATCTTTTCATATTGAATTGTGGTGCGGTTTTTACTCTGTAGCACTTTCAAATTGTATTTGGAATATTATTATTATTACTATTATTATCATTATTACATGACCTGTAAATGCTGCCAAAGCAGGGGCGTATCTTGGGATTGGCAAGGGGGGGCACAGACCACCGCTAGTGCCACCCTACAGAGGAAGGCAGGGGTGATTTTTGTAATTAAGACAATATTTTTGATAATATTGCATTATTTAGAATGATTTGTTACCTATAAACATGTTACTTTAAGAATTCAGCTCACTTCTACTAAAGCATTGCCAACTTCCTTACAAATAGATTAGACTTTGAGTAAAAGGAATCTTCTAATTCAGGGGTAAATGCTCTGCTGATTCCCATGCAGCATTTAGGTCTTTCTTATGCAGCAATATAATTTAAATAGCACTTCCCCGTCTAAAATGCGCTCCATGCTGAACCCTGTGCAGTTACATTCTGGGCCCCGCTCGCTGCTCTGGACTCTGGGTGTGCCCCGTCTGCTCTGGCCCGTTCTCTGACCATAATGAGTGGTCTGCTTTTGTCCATCCCATCCTCCTGACCACATCATTATAACTATGGCAAAGCAAACCCCTCATTCACGACTGAAATAACTCATACGCACTCTCCGCTCCGGGAGAGCAGCTATAGAAAACTCAACACACTGTCATTGTTATTTTAGACGAGATGTGCTCCCTTATGTTGGATTAGTGCCAGGTGCTAATGTTGATTTAATAGACATAAAAATAATGTTTGATGATAGAATGTGGTGAGCTTTGGGTGTGAACGTCACCACAAAGACAGTGTGGTCCGGAATGACTAAGGACTCATTTTAGGATGGTCAAAAGGAGGAAATACCAGCTCTTGAGGAATATGACAAACCCTTTCTGAGTGTATCACAGCAGTATTCACTCATCACTTTATCTAAAACAAAACATTTATAATGTGTTCATAATACAATGATTAGTTGCCTGTAATTCATTAATATCATTACTATGTAAGACAAAATAAGCCTTTATTATTTCCTCAATCGACGTCAATGACAAACAGAAAACACTCAAACATAACTTCATACATCACATGACTGTCACTACATCCTCTTCAAACACACACTGAATAAAACAATGTGACATAATATAATTCTACTACGATCACTACAGGCTCACAAGACCTCAACGAGATCGTTTAATTGACCAGTCGAAATTAAATGAAAGAAACAGTCACGGAAACAAGCAAATGCATCATGTCCTAATCATGTCCTATATATATGTATATATATATATATATATATATATATATATATATATATATATATATAGACATATATACATATATACATATACATATATATACATATATACATATATACATATACACATATATATATATATATATGTATATATGTATATATATATGTATATATGTATATATATATGTATATATATATACACATATATATATATGTATGTATATGTATATATGTATATGTATATATGTATATATACATAGACACAGCTGTATCCGTGCTATATCTTTACTGTTCTATTGCCATCTCCGTTAAAATAGACAAAAACTAAAGAAGAAAACACAAGATAGAGATTGCCACAACAGCACTAAACGGACAAGAATGGATTGTATTTAATTTACTACAAATTTTAAAACTCTGCAGAAAAGGCTCCTAAATAAAGGCTTCACCATCTCTCACAATCATATCATAAATGGCCGGTTCCTCTGGGGTTCAGGAGATGAATGTTCAAGTCCTTGTGTTAGAAGCCTGGGCTGCAAACCAGTGACAAACTAGTAAAGTAGGATTCTGAACTAGGTCTAAAATAGAACACAACAAGATGTAAACTTGGGTCAAACCTGTTTTGTTCTAAACCAAGAGAAAAGGAGTTCTACAGTTTAGTTTACACAGGTCCATGTGTGACACAACATTTACCTCATCAGATGTTTCACTTCTGTAGCACTAACTGTACTAAACCAGGTCTTTGGGTGGAACTTGGATTAACCTGTTTCCTACCAGGACTAAAACAGTACTAGACCCGTTAGAAAGAACTAAACCAGAGCCAAACTGGGACTAAACCAGCAGCACCCTCAAGTACAGCCTCTTCCTAACGCACTTGTAAATATAAAACCTAATGTAAAAAGCATCTTCTCCATCACTCACCGGGTTTGGCATCTTGTTGACATATGACGGCTACAACCTGCACCAGCGCTACCACCAGACACAGGGTACTCCTACAGCGTCCCCCGGGGCCCATGTCTGCCCCTGACCAAGATCCAAGTCAGAAGACCCTCTCCACACTGTGCATCCAGACCCTGAGAAGC